>NC_029785.2:118815438-118816788 GCF_000816755.2 Arachis ipaensis | reverse complement strand
TTAGTTAACGTGGCCTCTAACGTTAAGAAGAAAAGGGGTAGCCAACGTTAGTGACATTCAACTTTGTCATTAACGTTGGCCAAGTCACAATAAGACACGTTAACTTCCACGTTAACCTAGTTAACGTGGAAGCTAACGTGAGGAGACAAAGTGGTCGACAACGTTAGTGACACCAAACAGTGTCACTAACGTTGGAAGGAACCCACACAAGCCCCAATAAGCCACGTTAACTCGCACGTTAACTTAGTTAACGTGGAAGTTAACGTGAAGAAGGGAGGTGATCGCCAACGTTAGTGACACCCAACATTGTCACTAACGTTGGAATTAGCCCACATAAGCCACTATGAGCCACGTTAACTCCCACGTTAACTTAGTTAACGTGGAAGCTAACGTGGATAAGGGAATGATGAGCCAACGTTAGTGACACTCAACTTCGTCACTAACGTTAGCATGGCCACGTTAGAAGCCACGTTAACCTAGTTAACGTGGACTCTAACGTGAGAAATAGGGGCACATTGGAACGTTAGTGACAATGGTAAGTGTCACTAACATTCTTGAAGGTTGGCAAGCCTACGTTAAAAGTGCCACGTTAACTAAGTTAACGTGGACTCTAACATAGAGAAGGGGGAGACTTCTCAACGTTATTGGGAAAGGCAAGTCCCAATAACGTGTGCGAAGGAAAAAGAGGCAACGTTAGTGGCAACGTTTGTGCCACTAACGTTGAAGTTAACATGGCCCTTACTTTGGTGAGGAACGTTAGTGGAAAAGGTGATTGTCACTAATGTTCTCGAACCCATATTTTCACTGAACGTTAACACCACTAACGTCCTGAGCTATGGTCTCTGCCCACTTCAAACTTTCTCTCTGTAAGTAAAGCCAAGCCCAATGAAGAAGAGAACTGCTTCAAACTCCAGATCCAAAGGCCCATACCCAAGGCTTGAAGAGCCAACTAGAAGAACAGAAGAGTAGTATATATAGGAGTAGCTTTGAATTAAATTGGGAGTTGGAAATTATAGGGAGCCTCTGGGCATAGAATTACTTTCTATATTTACTTTCTCTGCAATTCTAGTTTCATCATGTATTCTCCATCTTTGTTTTTATTTTCCAGTGCTATGAACAACTAAACTTCTTTCATTGGGTTAGGGAGCTCTGTTGTAATTTGATGGATCAATACTAGTTTTCATTATTCTTCTTCTATCTTTTCTCTTGATTTTACTTGAAAGCTTTCGATCTTCGATCTTCTGAGTAGTTATCTTAGAAGAGAAGCTATTCAAACTTGGATCTCTTTTGAACCTTGAAAGAGGAATGAAGAGATCATGCTAGAAATGCTTTCTCATGCTGGACCAAATT
>NC_029785.2:118800610-118815413 GCF_000816755.2 Arachis ipaensis | reverse complement strand
TAAAAGTAGAGAAGGAGTTAGTTACGTGAGTAACTAGAGGAACCGTTAGAATTCACTAACTTAATGTTAAAGAACATTAAGTTAGAGAACATTAAGTTAGAGAGTTTAGAACTAGTTATCGGTTAAGGAATCAGTTAACGAGTACTCTTCTCTACTTCATACCAGTAACTAATATGGTGTACGTAAAGGGTTTAGTTCACAACTCTCCTAATATCAGTGTATAGGTAGGTTTGGGTTAAACCAGGGAAATTGATCCGGAGAATGCAACATCTCCTAAGCCCAATGAACTCCCCATTTCTGATCTTACCCATTCTCTTTAATTTCTACCATTTACATTTATGAGCAATACCCCATTCCCATTTACAATTCAGCAATTTACTTTCATTTATTTATTTTCAGTTCTTTAATTCTAGCATTTTACTTTTTCTGTCATTTACCTTCCCGCCATTTTATTTTTTGCAATTCTCAACTCAAATTCTGGATTCGCTCAACTAGAACATTCCTCTAATTAAAGTTGCTTGATCAATCAATCCCTGTGGGATTCGACCTCACTCTATTGTGAGTTTTTACTTGACGACAAATTCGGTACACTTGCCGAAGGAAATTTGTTATGAGACAAGTTTTCCGTGCATCAAGTTTATGGTGCCGTTGTCGGGGATTGATTGTGCATCAACAATGATTAAATTGGAGGATAACTAGATTGAGCAATTTATTTTTGTTTGATTTAATTTTCTGTCTGAGTCATTTACTTTCTGTTTTGGTTAATTTTTTTTCCCTTCCCCCTACTTTTTCTTTGTTATATACCATTCATTTTACTAACCCACTAACTGTTTGATATATTGCATCACTCACACTAACAGTAATTCTGACAGATATACTTTCTGCACCTATTCTCTTTGCTTGTACTTGTTGGTTGTATGACAGGGAGAAGAAGCGGGGCTTCAACTTCCTTTAATTCTGAACCTGAGAGAACCTTCCTTAGACTAAGAAGGGTGGCAAGAGAAAAACGTGTAGCTGGTGCTGAAGAAGAGGAGGAACACTTTGAGGAATACTTTGAACCAAACATGGAAGAAAACATGAAAAATCATCGTGAGGAAGAAGCTCACAACCATGGCGGAGGAGGATGAGCAAATCATGCTGGGGAGGATAGAAGAGTTTTAGGCTCTTACATCAATCCAAACCCAGGAAACTGTGGAAGTAGCATTCAAAAGCCAACCATCCATGCCAACAATTTTGAACTAAAACCACAGCTCATCACCCTTGTGCAGAACAACTGTTCGTTCGGAGGAAGTGTCCAAGAAGACCCTAATCAACATCTAACCACCTTCCTGAGAATATGTGACACAGTGAAGTCTAATGGTGTTCATCCTGACGCCTATAGACTGCTCTTATTTCCATTCTCACTCAAGGATAAGGCAGCTAAGTGGCTGGAGTCTTTCCCAAAGGAGAGCTTGACAACTTGGAAAGATGTGGTGAACAAATTCTTAGCAAGATTTTACCCCCTCAACGAATCAATAGGCTAAGAGCTGAGGTCCAAACTTTCAGGCAACAAAATGGTGAGACTCTATATGAAGCATGGGAGAGGTTTAAAGACCTAACAAGGAGGTGCCCACCAGATATGTTCAATGAATGGGTGCAACTGCACATTTTCTATGAAGGGCTCTCTTATGAGTCAAAGAAGGCCGTAGACCATTCATCCAGAGGATCTTTGAACAAGAAGAAGACCATTGAGGAGGCCATAGATGTCATTGAAACTGTAGCAGAGAATGACTACTTCTATGCTTCCGAAAGAGGGAACACAAGAGGAGTAATGGAGCTAAACAATGTAGATGCTCTGCTGGCCCAAAACAAGCTCATTACCCAGCAGCTGGCTGACCTCACCAAGAAGATGGAGAGGAACCAAGTAGCAGCAATCTCCACTTCATCAACAAACCAAGAAGGAGTGAATGAAGAAATAGAGGGTAGTAAGGAGCAAGCTAACTACATTGGGAATTCACCTAGGCAAAACCATGATCTATACTCCAAGACCTACAACCCTGGATGGAGGAATCACCCAAACTTTGGGTGGGGAAATCAACAAGACCAAAGCCTTGATCAAAGACGCCCAAATCCCAACAATGCAAGCCACCAACACTTCACATCTAGACCATATCAACACCCCAATAACAACACCTCTCCACATCCACATCAAAACCAAAATAACTTACCTCATCCTTCCACCTCTAATTACGATCTACAATCATTTGATGACAGACTCTCAAGGATTGATAATCTACTTGAAGGCATAGGCAAGGAGATTCAAGACAACAAGGTGTTCAAGGAGGAAGTGCGAGCCAGTTTCAAGAACCAGGGAGACACAATTGACGTCGGGTTTTCTACCAGTAAAGAAATTCATAGAAACGGTTGCGTTGTAGATATAGTTTCTAAACCGACAAAAATCCCTTTGTATAAACGTGTTGGGTGTCACAAGTAACAAACCCCTTTAAAAATTGTTAACCGAGTATTCGAACTTTGGGTCGTCTTCTCAAGGAACTGCAAGGAAGTATGTTCTTATTATTGGTTATAAGGGCTGTAATCAGGGTTTAGAAGGTGAGAAGCAAGCAATTTAAATGACGATAGAATTAAATGGCAATTAAAGATAAATAATAACTGTAAAGCAACTTTTAGCAAGGTAGAGAAATTAGAGGTCTAACATAGTTATCTCTCTCAACAATAATGAAAGTTGAATCTAAACTCCACTTGGTCAAGCTTTACCAGAGCAAAGTAAAGTCAAGGGACTAATTAAGTTGACCTTTGAATCCTAATTATTTCCTAAGAGAAGGTTGGGATTATTTAAGTTCAGCTCAATTAGTAAGATAACGATTATTAATTATGTTGAGTTTAATAACTGTTGAGTTACTAAATTCTTAACCAGAACTAAAAGGAAAGAAAAAGTAAAATTGCTGGAATAATAATAAAAATATCCTTAGATGGAAAGCAATGATAACTTAAGTCAAAGAGAACAATCATGAACTGAAAATACCTCAAATATCATTAATTCAAATTACTGTCTGTAACACGGAAGAATTCTTAGATCAAATTATAATAATCAATTCAAATGTTGGAATAAATAAATAGAAGTAAAAACTAAAAGAACATTAAACCTGGATCCAGAGTTACTCTTAAAACAAGAAGAAATCCTAAATCCTAAAAGAGAGAGAGAAGATCTCCCTCTCAACTAAATCTAAATCATTGCAAGGTGAAAATATGTGAGCTCTCTTTTGAATGAAAGCCTTCCCACACTTTATAACCTCTGGTCTATGCTGTCTGTACTTGGATCTAGGCCAAAAAGGGCTTCAGAATTTGCTGGGGACGTATTCTGTAATTTCTGATGCGTGGCCTCTGTCACGCGTCCGCGTGGGTCACGCGGTCGCGTCATTCGGAGCTTTTCCTTGCCACGCGGTCGCGTCAGTCATGCGGCCGCGTCGCTGCTGATTCGTGCTTGGCACGCGATCGCGTCATCCATGCGATCGCGTGAACACCAGTTTTTTTAAAGCTCTGTTTTGCTTCTTCCTTTCATTCTAGCATGTTTCCTTTTTCATCCTATAAGTCGTTCTGCCTTAGAAAATCTGAAACTACTCAACACACTAATCACAGCATCGAATGGAAATAAAGGTAATTAAAATAATTAATTTTTAAAGCTTAGGAAACATATTTTTCATTATATGACATAATAAGGAAGGGAAAGTAAAACTATGCAATTAATGTGAATAAGTAGGTGAAGAGTTGAATAAATCACTCTAATTAAGCACAAAAGAACTCCTGAAATATGGGTTTATCAACCTCCCCACACTTAAACACTAGCATGTCCTCATGCTAAATCTAAGGTAACTAATTAAGGTTAAAGTGATGGAATGTTATGAAATGCAACCTATGCTAAATGCATCTACCTAATGAGTCATGCAATTCTAATTCATCCACTCATATATAAAGCTTACATGTAGCTAAGTTAATTCACATTCTCAAGGAGTTGTGTGTATATATATAGCCAACCCTTAAATAATAAAGTACTTTAGCAAATGAGATGGGAAAGAAAACATTGTACAAACTTGCAAAACAATTAGTAAAATTTGAGCACAGATATATGTTGATGAGTTATTGAACCCTCACTGGATTTTGTGTTTACTCTCTAGTCACTCAGTGTTTATTGGGTTTATTCACTCTATTTTTCTTTTTATTCTTAGTTTCTACAGTTTTGTTTCTCATCTAACCAATCAACAATTATAGAACATAGTCATACCAAAAAGTCATGAGGTCTTAATTAAGGTTGTAATGTGGTCAAGGTAAAGGTAAGGATTTATGTATAGGGTCAAGTAAGCTAATAAGTGAATCCTTAATTAGACTAAGATCTCACCTAACATACATATTTAGCAAGATAAAACTTCTTTACCTATTTTCCCATAATTTCCCACTTATTGTTACATGCTCATGTTTTACTTTTTATTTTTATTCCATGTGCATTGTTTTCATTGGGGAATTTCTTTTTTTTTTTGTATCTCCTTTTATTTGGATGCTGAAAAAATAAAATTTTTTTTAATGCACATGATAATTGAATCATTTAGATTTTCTCATGAGCATGCTTCCCAAATTTTATTTTATTCCCTTTTACTTTTCTACCTTTTTGTTTCTATTACCCATGTTCCCAAAAGGCTTCCCACATTTTACTCTATTCATAATTCGTCTATCTTAAGCTAACCAAGGATTCACTTGGGATTTTATTTTTTTTTCTTTTTAAGGCTAGTAATTTGGCTAAATAGAATAAAGGGGTTTTGAAAGGCTCGAGGGGGCTAACAAGGGTGATGTAAAAGGTAGGCTAATTTGGGGTAAGTGAGCTAAAATCAAATGATGGCCTCAATCATTCTCTTGGTATGTATCTTATTCTATATTCTATAATTGGACATATAAATTAAAGCAAAGTAAAGAACATCAGAATAAAAAGAAATGTGACACACAGAAATGAAATTATGGTTTGAATGCAACCATACAATTTAAGCTCAAGACTCACAGGCTGTGTGTTCTCTAACTCAAGCATCATATATCATTCATATATTGTATGCAGGTTTAGTTAAAAATTCCCATTATTCTCTTGAAAAAATTATTTAGGGTAGCTTTTTAAAGTTTTAATGTTCCTCCTTGATGAAATGTTGTCAACTAACATGTAATGCTATATATATAAGGTGTGGGTTATTTTGATTCTGTTAAAGTTCCTAGTTTACTTCCTTTTTATATTTTTCTATTTAAACTATACTATCTTATGCTAAAAAGGGTAAACTATACAAATTAATCCACTAATAAATCAGAATTGCAAACTAAACTAAATAACTAAAATGAACTAAATGGCTGAGATATGAACTAAAGATGCAAAATGCAGAAAATAGAGTAAAATACAAAAGTAGCAATGTATAAGTACTCAGAAAATAACAATAAAAGAAAAATACAGAAGAATGTCCAAAATAAAAGAAAAAGTATGTAGTGGTTCACCAAAATAAACGCCAGAGATGGCGACCTCCCCACACTTAAAATGAAACATCGTCCTCGATGCTCAATCAAGCCTGGTGTGAAGGAGTGTCATCACTGGTAGGGATGGCAGCTGGGGTCTCTGTGGCGGTGGTGGGCTGGGGGTCTGGCTACTGTGGAGGTGGGACAGACTGGAGCGGGATCTCCGGATCTGCAGCCTCTATCTGGGGCATAACCTCCTGATGCGGGGCAGCCTGCTTTGTGGCTGCCTGCTGATGAGTCTCCGCCTGGGAATGAGGCTCCTCCTCGTGCTCATCCTCCTCCTCGTGCTCATCCTCTGATGGCTCTGAAGGGGTGTCGGGCTCTGAGGGGATGTCGGCGCCCTGTCTGATCATTAGCTTCAGATGGGAATAGTGTCGCCTGCTGCGGCGCTCTAATCTCTCATACCGGCGCCTGTTACGGCACTCCATCTGATCAAGCTGGCGGAATAGACGGTGCACGAGGCGATAGACTGGCTCAGAGGCGGGTGGAGGTGCAGTGGTGGCAGTAGGGGCAGCTGGGGCAGCTGTGGATGAAGAGGGTCCAGCAGACGGAGGGGCTGTCTCATCAGTAGCAGTGACAGGTGGTGGTCTATAGCCCAAAACAAGGAAGTTCCTGCTGTGCGGGATGATCTTCCTGCAGTCCGCTACGGGTGGTCTCTCATCGGCATCCTCCCAAGGCACATCAGCCTGACGGCCTAGCCGTGTAACCAGGTAAGGAAAGGGGAGGGTGCCTCGGACGTGGGCCCTGGCCATATAATGCCGGATAGGTATAGATTTCTGGAGTTTGCAAAAGCCGGGTACTTCAGTTCACAGTACCGGTTTGCAAATTTTATAGGATCATTTGCAGGAAGCATCTGGTTAGCTTTCTCCTGCGGTATGAAGTTCTTCTCCCGCCATGATGAATCGTGCATTAGAGCAATGATGGACTGGTAGGAATCTCCTCTCTTGCACTTGCCAGTGGCCTTGCCTTTACCTTTCCTCTGTGAGGCAGACATCCTGAAAAACAGAAAACCAGGAAATGGATAAAACAGGAAAGCAAATAGGCAATTTAAACAAAGGAAACTCAAAGCGCTAAGAGAGAAAGTAAATAAGGAAAATGAGTAATAGAAAGTGAGTGAATGAATGTTAAATGGAAAGAAAAATCAATATGCCATAGTGAGAAAATTAGAGGAAAGTGAAAATAATCAGAAAAGAGACCAAAAGGGTTGGTATGGTTAGGATTTGAAAAAGAAATTAGTAATTTAAAATCAGTGAGTTAGGAAGGTAAGTGGCATAGAAAAATTCCATGTAACAAGGATTCACAGGTAAGAATAGAAGTACTCATAATTGAACAAGCAGTTTATGAACCAGGAAATCAAAAAGGATGAGAAAGTCTGCCATAGCATGCATGTAAAGGTTTGGGTAAAGCAAAGGAAAACAGATTTCAGAAATGCCAAACCAAAACATGAATAATTTAAAAAAAAATTTGGGCAGCATTCCGGCTAAAATTGGATTGTCCCAGAAAATAAAAAGCAATTTAATCAGTTCATATGAATTAAAAAAAAATTCAAGCCGCATGTACATAGATATAAAATAAACATAAAAACTCAATGTAAACAGCAGCAACATACAAGAAAGCAGCATATGAATCATGATTATAGCAGCAACAGATTTGCACATAGGGTAAAACAGAAGTAAGAACAGTGCAAGTAAACAAACCTAGATCCACTAACCACAGCCTAAGCTACCTAACAACCTAAAAATCCACTACAACATGCAAGTCTAACTATCCTAATTATGAACATAAACGGAATAAAAAATACAGAAAAGTGACGAACAGATAAAAAAAATGGTTGCGTGTTGCGGAACCTGGTAAGTGGAAGGGGCGGAACAGGGAAGAAGGTGGCTGCGGCGGGTTCGGTGCAGTGGTGGTGCACGGCGACGCGGTGGTGGCGGCGGAGGGGGTTGGTGTCGGAGAAAGGGTGCGTGACTGATAGGGTTCGCGGGCTGGGGGGGTTATATTTTCGAATCCACGCGGCCGCGTGAGGCACGCGATCGCGTGGCTGGGACGAGAATGGGAGTGACGCGATCGCGTGGAGTGCGCGATCGCATGAGACGGGGGAAAGAAGGTTGACGCGATCGCATGAGTCGCGCGATCGCGTCGCTGTAATTCGTGCTAAACGCACGACTCCAGCGCCGTTTCAGCGCAACTCTCTATCTCCTTTTGGGGTGATGTGCAATCCATGCGATGCGATCGCGTCGCTCATGCGGTCGCGTGGGATTGATATTGTACATGTGACGCGATCGCATGGGGCATGCGATCGCGTGGGCCAATTTGTGCGAAACGCACAAGGGCCGCACGATTCCAGCCCAACTTTCTGTTCGTTGGATCCTTACGCCGATATATATATCACGAGGCCGCGTGGGTCACGCGGTCGCATGGGTGGTGTCTTTCGCGATATGACGCGATAGCATGGGGCATGCGGTCGCGCCATGCAACCACTTTTTTTTTTATGCATGAAAAGTGCAGAATGCAATGACTATGATGGATGCTTATGCATGATTCCAAGTTTAATAAATTAAAAAGAAAAAGGGAAAATGAAAGCAATTAACAAGAAATAAATTAAAAAAGAAGCGACCATACCATGGTGGGTTGTCTCCCACCTAGCACTTTTAGTTAAAGTCCTTAAGTTGGACATTGGAAGAGTATCCTATTATGGTGGCTTGTGTTTAAATTCGTCCAAAAATCTCCACCAGTGCTTGGAATTCCAATAGCCTCCGGGGTCCCAAACTAGGCATGTAAAGCTCCTGCGTAGCTTTAAACAGATATCCAGCTTCCCGGGATGACGAATGTCAGAACATAATCCATGATCCCAAGCTGTGTTTTTTGATCCACCTCCATTTTGATTTGTAAGTTTCCATTTGGGTGGGTTAAAAAGTAGAATCTCACCGTGGTGACCAAACGTCCTCCGTGATCCATGAAATTGAGCACGATACCAATCCGTGTACTTCGAGGTGAAGCATGGAACTTTATTGAACCGGGTGCACCAGCTCTGAATACGAGCCATTTCCCTCTTACTCTTAAAGTCGCAGAGAGCTCTAAGTTGGCCATCTGTTTCAAGCAAACCATATTCAAGTGAATAAGTAAAATTATAAGTTAAGGATTGTACCCACTTGAAGCTTGTATTGGGTGGTAACGGCCTTGGGATAGGTGTTTTTGGTTTTCTACCAGTAAAGAAATTCATAGAAATGGTTGCGTTGTAGATATAGTTTCTAAACCGGCAAAAATCCCTTCGTACAAACGTGTTGGGTGTCACAAGTAACAAACCCCTTTAAAAATTGTTAACCGAGTATTCGAACCTCGGGTTGTCTTCTCAAGGAACTGCGAGGAAGTATGTTCTTATTATTGGTTATAAGGGCTGTAATCGGGGTTTAGAAGGTGAGAGGCAAGCAATTTAAATGACGAGTGAATTAAATGGCAATTAAAGATAAATAATAACTGTAAAGCAACTTTTAGCAAGTTAGAGAAATTAGAGGTCTAACATAGTTATCTCTCTCAACAATAATGAAAGTTGAATCTAAACTCCACTTGGTCAACCTTTACCAGAGCAAAGGAAATTCAAGGGACTAATTAAGTTGACCTTTAAGTAAAATTGCTGGAATAATAATAAAAATATCCTTAGATGGAAAGCAATGATAACTTAAGTCAAAGAGAACAATCATGAACTGAAAATACCTCAAATATCATTAATTCAAATAACTGTCTGTAACACGGAAGAATTCTTAGATCAAATTATAATAATCAATTCAAATGTTGGAATAAATAAATAGAAGTAAAAACTAAAAGAACATTAAACCTGGATCCAGAGTTACTTTTAAAACAAGAAGAAATCCTAAATCCTAAAAGAGAGAGAGAAGATCTCCCTCTCAACTAAATCTAAATCATTGAAAGGTGAAAATATGCGAGCTCTCTTTTGAATGGAAGCATTCCCACACTTTATAACCTCTGGTCTATGCTGTATGTACTTGGATCTGGGCCAAAAAGGGCTTCAGAATTCGCTGGGGGCGTATTCTGTAATTTCTGATGCGTGGCCTCTATCACGCGTCCGCGTGGGTCACGCAGTCGCGTCATTCGGAGCTTTTCCTTGCCACGCAGTCGCGTCAGTCATGCGACCGCGTCATGTGCACTCTACTCAAGGCGCGCGGTCGCGTCAATCATGCGGCCGCGTCACTGCTGATTTGTGCTTGGCACGCGATCGCGTGAACACCAGTTTCTTTAAAGCTCCATTTTGCTTCCTCCTTCCATTCTAGCATGTTTCCTTTTTCATCCTTTAAGTCGTTCTGCCTTAGAAAATCTGAAACTACTCAATACACTAATAATGGCATCGAATGGAAATAAAGGTAATTAAAATAATTAATTTTTAAAGCTTAGAAAACATGTTTTACATTATATGACATAATAAGGAAGGAAAAGTAAAACTATGCAATTAATGTGAATAAGTAGGTGAAGAGTTGAATAAATCACTCTAATTAAGCATAAAAGAACTCATGAAATATGGGTTTATCAACAATCAAGAGGTTGGAATCTCAAGTAAGGTATCTTTCTGAGAAAATTCCCAAACCCACAGATGGATTCCCAAGTGACACAGAGAAGAATCCGAGAGGTGAAACAAAGAAAGTAAGATGGGAAGATTGCAAGATGGTCACAATAAGTGATAAAGAGACTGAGGACAAGCCAAGCAAGCTGTCAGAACAACCTGAAGATACCTCAGTAGAGAAGAAGGAACAAGATCATCAAGAACCAGAAATCTCACAACAGGAGCTGCTGAGACTCTATGCACCTTTTCCCCAACTGCTCAATGGTGCTGTGGAGAAGAGAATATACTCAAGGTTTCTAGATTTTTTTGCATCTCTGCATATCAACATACCATTCATCAAGACTATTCAACAAATGCCTGCATACATCAAGTATATGAAGGAGCTGCTTCCCAGGAAAAGCTCACTCAAGGGAGGCCAAACTATAGTGATGAACAAGGAGTGCAGTGCCCTCATCTAACCATAGTTGCCTACAAAAAGAAAAGATCCGGGGAGTTTTCATGTCCCCTGTGCCATAGGAGAAACAATATTTGATAAAGCACTCTGCGATTTGGGAGCCAGCATCAACTTAATGCCCTTATCCCTGGTGAAGAGGCTGCAGATCAATGAGATATTGCCCACAGATGTAGTCATCAGGCTGGCTGACAAAACTCAAAAACAAGCAATAGGGGTGGTGGAAAATGTGTTGTTAAAGGTTGGGAAATACTTTCTTCCCACAGACTTTGTCATCTTGGACATGGAAGAGAGTCACACTCACCCAATCATATTGGGAAGACCATTCCTAGCTACAGCCAGAGCTCTCAAAGATGTGGAGCGAGGGGAGCTAATATTGAGGATCCATGATGAACGACTCAGCTTTAATATCTTCAAACTCTCACAAGAAGCAGACCAAGAAAACAAAGAACCAAGCAAAGATCATAATGAGATGCTAACAGAGGAAGCAAGCACTGAAGCACAACCAGCCCATCTGGGAAAGCCCTTGGTTAATGAACAAGGAAATAAGCAGTTGTCACAACTCAAGGAAAAGCTGGAGGAACCTAAACTACCAGAGACATGTGAAGACAACAACAAAATTCCCTCAGAAGAAGAAATCACCAAGAGCAAGGCAACATCAAAAGGGACAAAGAAGAAGGTACCAAGGGGGTGGAGGAACAAGAAGATCCCTACGGAAGACTTCTCTCCAGGAGATAAAGTGATCTCAGCTTACTTTCCAGATATCCCCCCTAATCTCCCAACTGTACCATCTCAGTTACCTAAGGTCTTCACTATCAACAGAGTTCTCTCCTTGGAACATGTAGAGATCATTGATACAACCAATGGATATAAGTCCAAGGCAAGAGGGGAGGACTTGAAGCATTATCAACCTCCCTGATGAAGGAGAAACGTCAAGCTAGTGATGCTAAAGAAGCGCTTCATGGGAGGCAACCCATGTTTTATGAGCTTTTACTAGTGAATAAGTCAATATTCATGAATTCCAACCCAAACTTGACAAAAACTTGGTGAAACCCTTAATATGCAGTATATAGTGAAGAACAAGTTTGGTGTTCAAAGCATACCAAGAAAGCATGAATGCAACTGCGAGCATGCTAGTCTTGGAGCTTTGAACAGAACTTTTCATCACAGTGCTACAAACTAAGTTTGGTGTCACCCCATGGTGCCACCAATGAGCATATAAGGATACACAGTTAGTTAGTTAGTTGGAGTTCATGAATAAACAAAATCTTTTCTTCTCTTTATTATTCTAGCCGTAAAATTTAAATTGATTTTTTATGATATTAATTCTTACTTTTCTTCTTTTATCTTTTTTTTTTAGGAAAAGGAAAGGAGCATTGAAGGGGATTGATTGGACAATTAAATGAGAAAAGTTCGGCCACTTCATGAGGAGAAACTACACACTTGTTCTAAAAAGGGAAGGCATTGGAAAATGTTGCCATGCAACATTGAAAAGAATGGGACCTTTGAAGACCGAGCAATCTCCATCATAAAGTGATGATCCTTGTCCTTTCTCCATGCACAACCCCAACCGTCCATCAAACAACCACTCCATCAATCCACGCCCTCCATTCACTCACAACCTCTCTATATAAGTGATCCTTGTTCCGTACCCCACTCTTCACACCTCTCCATTTTGGATTCCCTTTCACTCCCTTCATTGCACTCAACCCTAAACAACTAAAAGTCTCCACACCCTTGCCAACTTCACACATTAACCCTTATTCATGGCATTTTCGAGATCCAAAAGAAGGAAGGAAAAGGAACCTATGGAGCAACACCCGTATGATGAAAAGAGATTTAGAAGCTTGCACCATGCATTGCAATACGGGTGGATGGTGGATAAGGAGATCATATATGAGCTGGGATTTCAAGTTAGGAAAACTGAGTGTCCCGAAATCACACAGAAGGTAGAAAAGAGAAGATGGGAGCTCCTCACTGATCCGGTCATTAAGGTGAATGCAAATCTTATAAGAGAGTTTTATGCAAATGCGGTCCGATATGATAAGGCAGATGAGTCATATACAAGCTTTGTGAGAGGAAAGATTGTGGATTTTGGTCCCATGAGTGTCATGAGGGCATTAAAGTTGCGGTCCATACCATTTGAAGAAGAGAGTTATCATTCAAGAATGGACAACAACCCTAATCATGACCAGATTGTGCAAGACATTTGTGTACCAGGAGTTGACTGGGAAAGATATGCAGATAGGAGACCAAGGTTCATCAAGAGAGCAGATCTCAACCCGGAAGCAAAAGGGTGGTTCGAAATTGTAAGGAGGTCCATCCTCCCAGCAGCGAACAATTCGGAGGTGAATCTCAAGAGAGCCATACTGGTGCACTGTATACTCAAAGGAGGAGAGATCAAAGTTCATGAACTCATATCAGAAGGCATTAGAAAAATGGCAGAGAAAAGTGACTCAAGGGGAACGTTAGGTTACCCCAGCACTATCTACCGACTGTGCAAGAAAGCTGGGGTGGTGTTTGAAGATGAGGACCCCGTGTGGATAAAAGAGGGCATTCCAATAACCATTCAACGTATGCATGCTACCGCATCCCCCTACCTCAACGAAAGCAAAGGAAGAGGCCAGCCCATCAAGTAATAGAAGGACAAGTCGTAGAAGGGCAAGCACCAGCCACCTTGGATATGCACCAATTGCAGGAGGCCATTGATGGGCTATCTCGACAATATTTGGAAAGCCAAGGAGCACAGAGAGAACTACAACTACAGATGATGGGGCAGCAAGAGGAGTCACTCTCAAGATGGATGACTCAACAAGGGGATTGACAAAAGCAAATGATGGATCAGCAACTGAGTCAAGGACAACAATGGAGTGAAACATTCCACAGGATGGAACAAAGGCAAAATGAGCAACAAGAATCCATCCAGAGGCTAATCAACATCGAAGCACATCAAGGTGCACATATGCATGAGATGCATCGAAGACAAATAGAACAGGCAGAACTATTGGACGAGCAAAGGGCATTCGCAGAAGGAGTTTACCTGAGCGAGACTGGGCATCATATAAATACTCAAGCCAAGCTCGGTTACTTGGTAGGATAGCTGCCTATATTGCATCCAGGAATCACAAGGTATGAAGAAATGAGGGATGAATTAGCACGTGAAGAAAGACAAAGGGTGGAAGAGAGTCATGAATCAGTGAGGAAGGCACTTGAGGATTGGAAGCAAGCAAGATTGGCATGGATGCAAGGGAATGCAAGAGGACACAAAGAAGACAAGCAAGGAGGAAAGCATGGGCATCCACAAGAGTAAAAGGTGGTGGAGTTCCTTCTTTGGTCCATCTTTCTCTATGCTTTAAATAAGGAAGATCTTGTATGAAATAGAACTTGCTTCCATGTTAGTTTAAACCTTTTTAAATTCTGTCTTTTAAGTTTTTGTGTTGAAGAGGTCTATGTTTGCTAGTCTTTATGTCACTGCATCCGTACTTTGCTTACTTGTATGTTTGTCCCTTTGAATCAAATGAAAAAGAGAATGAGTGTTTTTAAAGACCAGAGAGAAGTTCATACTATGGAGTAAGTTCATGAGTTTATGGTATAGTCATAAGTTAGCTAAGTTGGTTCAACCATA
The DNA here is from genome assembly GCF_000816755.2 of Arachis ipaensis. Lineage (NCBI taxonomy): Eukaryota > Viridiplantae > Streptophyta > Magnoliopsida > Fabales > Fabaceae > Arachis > Arachis ipaensis. The sequence continues at coordinate 118,801,223 of NC_029785.2, read as the reverse complement.
AGGTGGGAAGGCAACTATCTGTCCTGAATCATATGCTTTGAATACACCCCATGAGACTAACTAAATAAGAAGATCCTAATAAGAAAAAGGGAAAGAACAATAAAGGTTGGAAAATAAAAGAAAAAGAGTAAGCAATAAGGCTAGGCACCAATGGTTTTAATCTTGAGGCATGTGTCTGTGGTGCTCCTGTGTGAGGGATCTACTTGGATGACTAAGCTCTTAGGGGTGCCTTATCACTTGGTAACTTGGGTTAACTAACTCGGGATTATCAGCTGAAAGTCCACTATCAAGAGTAACCCTCACTACAGAGCATTTAGTAACCCAAAGAGGTGCTGGACACCAAGGTCTCAAGAAAAGAAAATAAATAAACTATGTGCCTGTGGTGTGTATGTATGGGGGAGAGGCTTGAGCAAGTAAGTCCTTAGGGGTGTTTCAACACTTAGCACCTTGAACCAACTGGTTCGGGAGTGTTGGCTGAAAGCTTATTTTAAAGAGTTGCCCCCTTACAGAGCACTTAGCTTAAAGAACACAAATAAGCCCTGAAATAACAACAAAAGGATCAATGAATAAAGGTCTCATGGGATGCAATCACAGTGAGTATTCTAGGACATGA
>NC_029785.2:118784411-118800577 GCF_000816755.2 Arachis ipaensis | reverse complement strand
TTAGTTGCCACGTTAACTTAGTTAACGTGGCCTCTAACGTTAAGAATTAAAGGGGATGCCAACGTTAGTGACATTCAATTTTGTCACCAACGTTGGCCAAGTCACAATAAGCCACGTTAACTTCCACGTTAACCTAGTTAATGTGGAAGCTAACGTGAGGAGACAAAGTGGTCGACAACGTTAGTGACACCAAACATTGTCGCTAACGTTGGAAGGAACCCACACAAGCCCCAATAAGCCACGTTAACTCCCACGTTAACTTAGTTAACGTGGAAGTTAACGTGGAAGTTAACGTGAAGAAGGGAGGTGATCGCCAACGTTAGTGACACCCAACATTGTCACTAACGTTGGAATTAGCCAACATAAGCCACTATGACCCACGTTAACTCCCACGTTAACTTAGTTAACGTGGAAGCTAACGTGGATAAGGGAATGATGAGCCAACGTTAGTGACACTCAACTTTGTCACTAACGTTGGAGATGGCTAGCATGGCCACGTTAGAAGCCATGTTAACCTAGTTAGCGTGGACTCTAACGTGAGAAATAGGGGAACATTGGAACGTTAGTGACAATGGTAAGTGTCACTAACTTTCTCGAAGGTTGGCAAGCCTATGTTAAAAGAGCCACGTTAACTAAGTTAACGTGGACTCTAACGTAGAGAAGGGGGAGACTTCTCAACGTTATTGGGAAAGGCAAGTCCCAATAACGTGTGCAAAGGACAAAGAGGCAACGTTAGTGGCAACGTTTGTGCCACTAACGTTGAAGTTAACGTGGCCCTTACTTTGGTAAGGAACGTTAGTGAAAAAGGTTATTGTCACTAACGTTCTCGAACCCATATTTTCACTGAACGTTAACACCACTAACGTCCTGAGCTAAGGTCTCTGCCCACTTCAAACTTTCTCTCTGCAAGTAAAGCCAAGCCCAATGAAGAAGAGAACTGCTTCAAACTCCAGATCCAAAGGCCCATACCCAAGACTTGAAGAGCCAACTAGAAGAACAGAAGAGTAGTATATATAGGAGTAGCTTTGAATTGAATTGGGAGTTGGAAATTATAAGGAGCCTCTGGGCATAAAATTACTCTCTGTATTTACTTTCTCTGCAATTCTAGTTTCATCATGTATTCTCCATCTTTGTTTTCATTTTCCAGAGCTATGAACAACTAAACCCCTTTCATTGGGTTAGGGAGCTCTGTTGTAATTTGATGGATCAATACTAGTTTTCATTATTCTTCTTCTATCTTTTCTCTTGATTTTACTTGAAAGCTTTCGATCTTCATCCAATTGGGTAGTTATCTTGGAAAAGAAGCTATTCATACTTGGATCTCTTCTGAACCTTGAAAGAGGAATGAAGAGATCATGCTAGAAATGCTTTCTCATGCTGGAACAAATTGGGTTTGGATGGATATGTGACTATAATCCTCTCAACACATGATTTGGGAAATGTATGTGGTATAATCAGTGACCATACTTCATCTCTTCTCATGAGCAATTGACCAAGGAATTGGCTATTGATCAAGATTTGAGAGATTGAATTACAAGAAATTGTAATTCAATCACTTAAGATTGCCAAGGAGATCAATGAGTGCATTGATTGAGGAAGAGATGAAAATGAAATTGATCCGGAGAATGCAACATCTCCTAAGCCCAATGAACTCCCCATTTCTGATCTTACCCATTCTCTTTAATTTTTACCCTTTACATTTATGAGCAATACCCCATTCCCATTTACAATTCAGCAATTTACTTTCAGTCATTTATTTTCAGTTCTTTAATTCTAGTATTTTACTTTTTCTGTCATTTACCTTCCCGCCATTTTATTTTCTGCAATTCTCAACTCAAATTCTGGATTCGCTCAACTAGAACATTCCTCTAATTAAAGTTGCTTGATCAATCAATCCCTGTGGGATTCGACCTCACTCTATTGTGAGTTTTTACTTGACGACAAATTCGGTACACTTGCCGAAGGAAATTTGTTATGAGACAAGTTTTCTGTGCATCACTCTCTTATTACCATTCGGTTCCGTGATATGTGTGTTAAGTGATTTCAAGGTTTATAAGGCAGGAATGGCTTGGAGGATGGAAAGGAAGCATGCAAAAGTGGAAGGAATACAAGAAACTAAAGGAATTGCTAAAGCTGTCTAGCCTGACCTCTTCGCACTCAATCAATCATAACTTGAGCTACAGAGGTCCAAATGAGGTGGTTCTAGTTGCGTTGAAAAGATAACATCCGGAGCTTCGCAACGATATATAATTTGTCATAGCTGCCCAGAAGATAGGTGACGCTCACACGTGGATTACGCGCACGCGTGACCTGGAGAAAATGCAATCCACGCGTACACGTGGACGACGTGTACGCATGACAATGCCGCGTGCTGGACGTATCTGAAATCGCTGGGAGCAATTTCTGGCCTATTTTTGACCCAGTTTTTGGCCCAGAAAACATAGATTAGAGGCTATAAAGTGGGGGAATCAATCCATTCATTCATATTGAACAACTTTCATATTCATAATTTTAGGTTTTAGATGTAGTTTTCTAGAGAGAGAGGCTCTCTCCTCTCTCTTAGGTTTTAGGATTTTGGATTTCTCTTAGTTTATGGTTCATTCCTTCTCAAATTCAGGTTCAATGTTCCTTTAATTTATGTTCTCTTCTACTTTTATTTATTCTAGTGCTTTCACTTGTTAATTACTTATGTTCCCAAATTGGCTTATGGATTCCTATGTTTAATTTGATTTTTCTATTCAATACAATTCGAGGTATTTTAGATTTATGGTTGCTCTCTTCTATTTATGATATAAATAATTTAGATTTTCCCCCTTTACTTTGGTTGAGTAATTGGTGACAATTGAGTTATCAAACTCAGCTGTTGATTGAAAATTGGAATTTGCTTATTGATTTGGATCCCTCTAAAGCTAGTCTTTCCATAGGAGTTGACTAGGACTTGAGGAATCAAATTGATTAGTCCACTTGACTTTCCTTTATTTAGTAAAGGTTAACTAAGTGGGAGCAATAAATAATTTTCATCACACCTGATAAGGATAACTAGAATGGGATTTCCAGTTCTAATACCTTGCCAAGAGTTTTTATAGTTAGTTTGTTTCCATTATCATTTACTATTGTTGCTTCTTATCTTAAAAATCCCAAAAAGATACATTTTTCCATAACGAATAATAAACACACCTCCCTGCAATTTCTTGAGAGACGACCCGAGGTTTAAATACTTCAGTTATAAATTTTATTGGGTTTTGTTACTTGTGACAACCAAAGTTTTTGTGCGAAAGGATTCTTTGTTGGTTTAGAAGCTATACCTACAACGTGATTATTTTAATAAAAATTCTTTACTAGCAGAAATTCGTTCGTCAAAATGGTGCCGTTGCCGGGGAATTGCAATTGTGTGCCTTATTATTGGTTATTGTAAATATTTTCTTTTGCTGTTTATTTGTTTTTGTTTTTTTTTTGTTTTTAAATTTTATTAGCTACTATGAGTTCTCACCCCTCTGGCTTTAAGTTTGATTCGAATGTTGTTGGAAGGAATGGAAGCTATAACAGGAACATGTATCAAGGTCGGAACAATCAAAGATGGAAGGAGCCACGAGGATCTGATCAACCCTTTCGGCAACAACACTTTCCAAAGTACCATGGACAACGACCATTCTACGATGCACACCAAGACAATAGTTATGGTGGACCCCTTCGTGACAAACCACCTCCAACTATGGTCAAGAGCCATTCAGAAGTGCATACCAAGATGATAGATATGGTGGACCACCTTGTAGTTACCAACAAGCCCCATCATATGCCTATGAACCACCTCCTCAACATAGCTTTGAACCACCATACTCACAAGCCACCCACAACCATTCACCTCAATATGACCCTAAACCTTATCCACCCCAATTCCAATCCAATGACCCCCATGAACCACGACTTCCATATGCACCATGTCCATATCCATCAACTCAAGAATCACAGGCTCACCTCAAGAAAACAGTAGATCAATTTAATGCAACCCTTCATCAACTGGAACAAGTGATAAATCAATTAGTTTCCCGACGTTCGGACACTCAAGGAACCCCCATGGCTTCATGTGGAGAATCTAATGAAGAACGTAGCATGAAGGAGACACTAGAAATTCCAATGGACAGTGAGTAGCATGACTTGGTATTGGAACAATTGGAGGAAGCCGTAATCGTTAAAGAAGAAGAAGTGATCGAAGACTTATGAGATGCAAAACGTCCATGGGAAAGCCCAGTCATAGAACCCCGTTCTAAGGAGTTTGAATTTGTTGTTGAGGAGGGTGTACAACCTCCAAGGCATATCATGGTTGAAGACTTTGAAGGGGATGATCAAGAGATGGATTCAATCATTGATAAATTCTTATCTACATTTGAACCCTCTCCCATTGGACTTGACATGGAGATTAAAGAAGAAGAAGCACAACCTCCCATGCCCTTGGTGAACAATGAAGAAGAGATCGAATTGGAAGAAAGCTACCAAGAGGAAGAGGTTGAAATTGAAGAAGCTTGCAAGGAGGTGGAAGTTGTCAAGGAAGAGTTCAAGGGAATGGAGCTGGAAATCACCTTGCCAAAGTTGTTGGAGACCTCTCCGCCTAAGTCACCATCATCCTTCACAACATTCAAGTGGGTAAAATTCATATCCCTTAGCTTTCTCATCCCACTTGAATATAGTTTACTTGAGATAGATGGTCAACTTAGAGCTCTTTGTGGCATTAAGAATAAGAGGAAAATGGTTAGTGGTAGGAGTTCCCCTGCAAGGTTCAATATGGTTGCATGCTCCAAATTGAAGTACAAGGGTTGGTATAATTTTCAATTAAATGGGTCTGGGAAGTCGTTTGGGTACTTTAGTGAGAATTCAGATTGCTCACCACCCAAGTGGAAAAATGATGATCAACAAGAAGACGGGTACAAATGCAAGGTTTGGGACCTCGGAATTCATTCCAAAAATCAGTACTCTTGGGGCCTTGTCACTTGCTTTGACTTGCTTGAAGGCTTTATACGCCTAGTTTGGGATCCCGGAGGATATTGGAATTACAAACACTGGTGGAGATTCCTGGATGAGTTCAAGCACAAGCTACCATAACAAAGGAGCTCACCGAATGTCCAACTTAAGGAGTATAACTAAAAGTGCTAGGTGGGAGACAACCCACCATGGTATTTTCGTTCTTTTTCAGTCTTAGTTTTATTTTGTTTTATTTTATTCTTAGTTTTATTTATTCTATTTTTCTTAGTGTTCATTCATAATGTCTGCATCAGCATCTACATTTTGCATTCTGCATTTTGCATTAAAAAAAACACACATGACGTGCAAACGTCGCTAACGCGTCCGCGTCATATGTGCGTGCGAGATAAAGAGGAATTGAACAGAAAGTTACGCGGGAGCAGGGATGGTGGCGTGCCTGGCGCACAAACAAGCCTACGCGTACACGTCCCTCATGCGTACGCGTCGCTTGCGAAATCCCGAGTCCATGCGTACGCGTCCCTCACGTGTACACGTGACCCTGCAAATCGGCGTAAATGGGTGTATGGCCAGAGAGTTATGATGGTCTGGGATTGGCACTGTGCTAGAGGCACAACATCATCCATGCGTACGCGTCCCTGACACGTGCGCGTCCTTTCGCTTCCAGACAACCCACCCGTACACGTGGGTGACGCTTACACGTCGAACGGCCAAATCAATTTTCACGCATACACGTTGTGCACGCATACGCGTTGCGCCCCGTTTTCTAAATTCTCATCCCTTTTCATCCATCTTTTCCCCCTTCTTTCTTCCTCCTTTCTTACTTTCTTATTCTTCTTCATCCCTTTAACTTCTTATCCCTCTTCACTTTTATTCTATTTTACTTAATTTATTTGCATACTTTCATTCATTGAATTTTAATTTTGTGCATATTTTTATTTTCTTTTCTACGTTCATTATTTTTCCATTGGTGTTAAATGTCCTTATTCAACTGTTGCATCTTTTCTGGTATTATTTTGGTGCTCAGTGACTTGTTTTACACTGTTGGGCGATATTCTTTATCTGTCACTGCCAATGCTAATCTTTTATGATACATGTATTCCTTTTGCATTGACATGAACTTACACTATCTTTCATTACCCACTCTCTCTCCCCCATTGCTGCAATTTTTGCACTATTGTTATGCCATTTGCTTCTGTTGTTTTTTCACTTGTATGTTGTAGCTACCATGTAATTGAGACTCTCATTATTTGGCATTAACTCACCCATACTTTATTTATTTTCTTATCTTTATTTCTGGGTTACTTTTCTTCCCTTTTTCTTTCAGGATGGCCACCAGAAAGGGAACCGGAAGACGTTTACATGGGGAGACAGACAAGTCCATCTGCACAATCTTTGGAGAAAAGCGCCAGTTTGAACCACCCGTCCACTTGCACATCTCAGCATGCACCAAGGATGGTACAATCTTTAAGTGTGGGGAGGTCGATACCGACTTCCATGGGTTAGTTACTTTCCTGTCTCGACACCAATGTTTAAATTTTCTTTGTTAAATTAGTTATTGCATTTGCATGTTTGATTGCATATTTGTTTGATTTTGTGCATATTTTACCACCACTTGGTTGAAGTAACATTTTCTTTTTCAAGAAACTTTTTATAGCATTTCACTAATTTGAATTAAAATTTTTATTGAACTTGTTTGAAGAAATATTATACTGGAACATGGTTTAGAGCTCGAACACACAAAACCTGTGAGATTTTAAGCTTATTTAAATTAGTTGCATTTTATCAACCAATATTTTATTTTTAGTGTGTTGTTCTCTCTAAAATTGTGATCTTTGTGTTGCTTAATTCTATATTTCCATGGTTTGATGTATGCATGCACTTATATGATTGAGGCCTTTGTTTCACTGAGCTTACATACCCATATGGCCTTACCCTTTCATTATCCTTTGCAAACCAATTTTGAGGCTATTATACCCCTTTGTTCTTTACTTATAGCACATCATTAACTCTAAGCAAAAAATAATAATGTCCTTAATTTGAATCCTTGGTTAGCTTAGACTAGTGAAAGTGCTCATGATTTAAGTGTGGGGAAATTGGGATTGAAAACATTTGGTTTGAGAATTGGGTGTTGTATATTCTTGAGGAAATGTGAAAAAGAATGTTGAGGACATGTTTATGCATTCAATACTTTAATCATATGCATTGAGAAAAACAAAAGAAAAGAAAAAAAATATATAGAAAAAAATAAAAAATAATAAAATAAAAAAGAGAGAAAAAGAAAAGAAAAAGAGAAAACAATAAAGAGGGGACAAAATGCCCCAAGGTAAATGGCGATAGCAATGCATATGTACTGTACTCAAAATCGGATGCATGAATGATGCATGGAAACTTGTCTCTCAACAAATTTCCCTCGGCAGGTATACCGAATTGTCGTCAAGTAAAAACTCACAATAGAGTGAGGTCAAATCCCACAGGGATTGATTGGTCAAGCAACTTTAATCAGAGGAATGTTCTAGTTGAGCTAAGCAGAAATTGAGTTGATATTTGCAGAAACGTAAATGGCGGGAAAGTAAATAACAGAAAGTGTAAATGCTGGAAATAAAGAGCAAAATGTAAATGGCGGAAAGTAAATTACAGAATCTTAAATGGGGATTTGGGGAACTGGACATGAAAGTAAATGGCAGAAAGTAAAGAGAATGGGTAAGATCAGAAATGAGGGATTCATTGGGCTCAGGAGATGTTGTATTCTCCGGATCAAGTTCATTCTCATATCTTCCTCAATCAATGCATTCATTGATCTCCTTGACAATCTTAAGTGATTGGATTCCAATTCCTTGGCAACCCAATCTCTCAAATCTTGATCAATAGCCAATTCCTTGGAGTAATTGCTCATGAGAAAAGATGAAGTATAGTCACTGATTATACCACATGTATTCCCAAATCAAAGTGTTGGTAGGATTATATGTCACTATATCCATCCAAACCCCAATTTGGTCCAACATGAGAAAGCATTTCTAGCATGATCTCTTCATTCCTCTTCCAAGGTTCCGAAGAGATCCAAGTATGAATAGCTTCTTTTCCAAGACAACTACCCAATAGGATGAAGATTGAAAGCTTTCTAGTAAAATCAAGAGAAAAGAAAGAAGAAGAATAATGAAAACTATTATTGATCCATCAAATTACAACATAGCTCTGTAACCCAATGAAAGGGGTTTAGTTGTTCATAGCTCTGGAAATGGAAAGCATAAATGAAAAGTACATTTTCAAAATAAAACTAGAAGTTACAGAGAAAGTAAAATATACAGAGTGTAGTTCTCCAAAATGCCAAAAGCTGCCTACTAGTTCAAAACTACTCCTATATATACTACTCTTCTGATCTTCTAGTTGGCTCTTCAAGTCTTGGATATGGGCCTTTGGATCTTTAGTTGAAGCAGTTACAGTCTTCAGTGGGCTCAGCTTTGCTTGCAGAAAAAGTGTGAGTTAGGCATGGACGTTAGTTAGGACGTTAGTGGTGTTAACGTTAAGTGAAAATGTGGGTTCGAGAACGTTAGTGACGATCACCTTTTTCACTAACGTTCCAAGCCCAAAATGATCCACGTTAACTTCAACGTTAGTGGCACTAACGTGACCACTAACGTTGCCTCTTGGTCCTTCGCAAACGTTATTGGCATTCATCTTTTCCAATAACGTTGCTTATTGCCCCTTTTTCCCACGTTAGAGTTCACGTTAGTATAACTAACGTGACCCTTAACATGGGCATGCCTAAGCTTCGAGAGCATTAGTGAAACTTACCTTTGCCACTAACACTTTAAACGCCCCTTCTTCCCACGTTAGTGCCTTACGTTAATTGCATTAACGTGACCACTAACGTGGTGGTGATTGCCATCTCCAATGTTAGTGACAAAGGTGAGTGTCACTAACGTTGGCCCATCATTTCTTTCCTCCACATTAGCTTCCACGTTAATGTAATTAACGTGGCAACTAACGTGGGCAATATTGGCTTAGTCCAATGTTAGTGACAAAGGTGAGTGTCACTAACGTTGGCGATTCCTTGCTCCTCCCACGTTAGAGTTCACGTTAATGTAATTAACGTGACTCTTAACGTGGCCAATTGTGCCCTTTTGGAACGTTAGTGGTATTCACTTTTACCACTATCATTGGAGCTTCCCTTTTCCTCCATGTTAGCTTCCACGTTAATGTAATTAACGTGGCCACTAACGTGGGCTATGATGGCTTTCAAAGGCATTATTGGTGATCACTTTTTCCATTAACGTTGCAAGCTAGCTCCCATTCCATGTTAGTGGTCATGTTAGTTAGACTAACGTGGCTACTAACGTGGCTCTTCCTTGCTTCCTTTGTCCTGAAATCAAGCAAATAAAGTGCATCAAAGCTTGGTTCTAAATCATGAGATCATGCATCATCCATTTTATCATTCAATTCATGCATAATTCTCATAAAATCATGTAAAGTTCACAATGTTTGCTTCAATCAAGATGTAAGTGAATATCTACCTAAAACTTGCTTATTTACTAAGAAAATGCATGAAACTACCCTAAAACAGTAAAGAAAAGGTCAGTGAAACTGGCCAAAATACCCTGGCATCAATGAATATGTTGTAAACATAGTATATGGGTAGTTAGATTTTGTATTTTGATTACATGGATTGTCTTAAGTTAGGTGGGAAAAGTTTGGTTAATTAAGGATTCAGATTTTAGTCCACTTGGCCAAATACAATCCTACCTTGACCCTAACCCCATTACAATCCTTAAAAGACAGCTTGATATGTGTATTTGTGCATCAAATTTGTGTTGATTGGTAGAAGAAAAGCAAGCCTTAGAAAGTAAGGTTAGTAGAGAATTGAAAGAGTCGAACCTTAAACACTTGAGTGATTAGAGTGTATACACTTCCGGTGAGGGTTCGATGCTCAATTCTTTGTTCCCGGCTTTCATGAGCTATTTTCTTCTGCAAGTTTACTTGTACTTAATTTTTATGATTTGAATTAGTGAAATCCAGTTCATATTTGTTCTTAAAAGATTTGCTTACTTTTAATCAAGTAGGTAGAAATATTTTGCATGTAGTTGCATTCATACAGAGAGGTTGCATTTCATATATTCTACCATTCCTCTTCACTCTTTTAGTTCTCTTGAGCTTAGCATGAGGACATGCTAATGTTTAAGTGTGGGGAGGTTGATAAACCCCATTTTTAGGGTTTATCCTATGCTTAATCTAGTGGATTTTATCCATTATTCTCACACTTATTCATACAATTTGCATGGTTCTACATTTTCCTTCCTAATTTTGTGCTTTGATTGAAAACATGTTTCTTTGGCCTTAAATTTGCTAATTTTAGTCCTCTCTTATTACCATTCGATGCCGTGATATGTGTGTTAAGTGATTTCAAGGTTTATAGGACAGGAATAGCTTGGAGGATGGAAAGGAAGCATGCAAAAGTGGAAGGAATACAAGAAACTGAAGGAACTGCTAAAGCTGTCCAGCCTGACCTCTTCGCACTCAATCGATCATAACTTGAGCTATAGAGGTCCAAATGAGTTGGTTTTAGTTGCGTTGGAAAGCTAACATCTAGGAATTCGCAACGATATATAATTTTTCATATCTATCCTAAAGATAGGCAATGCGCATGCATGGATCACGCGGACGCGTGACCTGGAGAAAATGCAATCAACGCGTACGCGTGGCAGTGCCGCGTGCTGTACGTATCTGGGCTGTTTTTGACCTAGTTTTCAGCCCAGAAAACACATATTAGAGGCTATAAAGTTGGAGAATCAATCCATTCATTCATATTGAACAACTTTTATATTCATAATTTTAGGTTTTAGATGTAGTTTTCTAGAGAGAGAGGCTCTCTCCTCTCTCTTAGGTTTTAGGATTTAGGATTTCTCTTAGTTTATGGTTCATTCCGTCTCAAATTCAGTTTCAATGTTCCTTTAATTTATGTTCTCTTCTACTTTTATTTATTCTAGTGCTTTCACTTGTTAATTACTTATGTTCCCAAATTGGCTTATGGATTCCTATGTTTAATTTGATTTTCTATTCAATAGAATTCGAGGTATTTCAGATTTATGGTTGCTCTCTTCTATTTATGATATAAATAATTTAGATTTTTCCCCCTTTGCTTTGGTGAGTAATTGGTGACACTTGAGTTATCAAACTCAACTGTTGATTGAAAATTGGAATTTGCTTATTGATTTGGATCCCTCTAAAGCTAGTCCTTCCATAGGAGTTGACTAGGACTTGAGGAATCAAAATGATTAGTCCATGGTGCACGAAATTGTGATCCTTAACAACGGTGCCAAAAACTTGGTGCTCGGAATGTAATTCACACACTTTGTCACAACTTCGCACAACTAACCAGCAAGTGCACTGGGTCGTCCAAGTAATAAACCTTACGTGAGTAAGGGTCGATCCGACGGAGATTGTCGGCTTGAAGCAAGCTATGGTCACCTTGTAAATCTCAGTCAGGTGGATTCAAATGGTTATAGAGTTTTAATAATTAAAAGATAAATAAAACGTCAAATAAAGATAGAGATACTTATGTAATTCATTTGTGAGAATTTCAGATAAGCGTATAGAGATGCTTTCGTTCCTCTTGAACCTCTGCTTTTCTGCTGTCTTCATCTAATCATTCCCACTCCTTTCTATGGCAAGCTTTGTGTAGGGCATCACCGTTGTCAATGGCTACTTCCCGTCCTCTCAGTGAGAATGGTCGAAGATGCACTGTCACCGCACGGCTAATCATCTGTCGATTCTCAATCATACTAGAATAGGATTCAGTAATCCTTTTGCGTCTGTCACTACGCCCAGCACTCGCGAGTTTGAAGCTCGTCACAGCCATCCTTCCCGGATCCTACTCGGAATACCACAGACAAGGTTTAGACTTTCCGGACCTCAAGAATGGCCGCCAATAGTTCTAGCCTATACCACGAAGACTCTGATCTCACGATCAGAGTGCCAAGAGATATACATTCAAGCTTGTTTGCATGTAGAACGGAAGTGTTTGTCAGGCACGCGTTCATAAGTGAGAATGATGATGAGCGTTACATAATCATCACATTCATCATGTTCTTGAGTGCGAATGAATATCTTAGAGAAGAAATAGGCTTGAATTGAATAGAAAAACAGTAGTACTTTGCATTAATTCTTGAGGAACAGCAGAGCTCCACACCTTAATCTATGGTGTGTAGAAACTCTACCGTTGAAAATACATAAGAATAAGGTCTAGGCATGGCCAAGTGGCCAGCCTCCCCAAATGGCATATGAATTCGAAATTAGGGAAAAAGACCCCTAGTACAATAGTAAAGAGTTCTATTTATGCTAAACTAGTTACTAGGGTTACTGAAATAAGTAAATGATGCAGAAATCGACTTTCGGGCCCACTTGGTGTGTGCTTGAGCTGAGCGTTGAAGCTTTCACGTGTAGAGGTCTTCTTTGGAGTTGAATGCCAGTTTGTAACCTGTTTCTGGCGTTTAACTCTGCTTTGTAACCTGTTTTTGGCATTCAACTTCAGAATAGGGCAGAGAGCTAGCGTTGAACGCCAGTTTTCGTCATCTAAACTTGAGCAAAGTATGGACTATTATATATTGCTGGAAATCCCTGGATGTCTACTTTCCAACACAATTAAGAGTGCACCATTTGGACTTCTGTAGCTCCAGAAAATCTACTTTGAGTGCAGTGAGGTCAGAATCCAATAGCATCTGCAGTCCTTCTTCAACCTCTGATTCTGATTTTTGCTCAAGTCCCTCAATTTCAGCCAGAAAATATCTGAAATCATAGAAAAACACACAAACTCATAGTAAAGTCCAGAAATGTGATTTTTATTTAAAAACTAATAAAAATATACTAAAAACTAACTAAATCATACTAAAAACTATGTAAAAATAATGCCAAAAAGCATATAAATTATCTGCTCATCACAACACCAAACTTAAATTGTTGCTTGTCCCCAAGCAACTGAAAATCAAATAGGATAAAAAGAAGAGAATATACTATAAATTCCAAACTATCAATAAAACATAGCTCCAATCAAATGAGCGGGACTTGTAGCTTTTTGCCTCTTGAATAGTTTTGGCATCTCACTTTATCCATTGAAGTTCAGAATGATTGGCATCTATAGGAACTTAGAATTCAGATAGTGTTATTGATTCTCCTAGTTTAGTATGTTGATTCTTGAACACAACTACTTTATGAGTCTTGGCCGTGGCCCTAAGCACTTTGTTTTCCAGTATTACCACCGAATAGATAAATGCCACAGACACATAACTGGGTGAACCTTTTCAGATTGTGACTTAGCTTTGCTAAAGTTCCCAATTAGCGGTGTCCAGGGTTCTTAAGCACACTCTTCTTTTGCTTTGGACCTCGACTTTAACCGCTCAGTCTCAAGTTTTTACTTGACACCTTCACGCCACAAGCACATGGTTAGGGACAGCTTGGTTTAGCTGCTTAGGCCAGGATTTTATTCCTTTAGGCCCTCCTATCCACTGGTGCTCAAAGCCTTGGATCCTTTTTATTACCCTTGCCTTTTGGTTTTAAGGGCTATTGGCTTTTTGCTCTTGCCTTTTGGTTTAAAGAGATTTTGGCTTTTTCTGCTTGCTTTTTCTTTTTCTATTTTTTCGCATTTTTCTCTTTTTTTTCGTAAGCTTTTGTATTCACTGCTTTTTCTTGCTTCAAGAATCATTTTTATGATTTTTCAGATTATCAGGTAACATGTCTCCTTTTTCATCATTCTTTCAAGAGCCAACATATTTAACATTCATAAACAATAAATTCAAAAGACATATGCACTGTTCAAGCATTCATTCAGAAAACAAAATGTATTGTCACCACATCAAAATAATTAAACTAATTTCAAGGGTGAATTCAAAACCATGTACTTCTTGTTCTTTTGTCATTAAAATATTTTTCATTTAAAAGAGGTGATGGATTCATAGGACATTCATAACTTTAAGACATAGACACTTAGATACTAATGATCATGTAATGAGACACAAACATAAACATAAAGCATAGTGAATGAAAAACAGGAAAATAAGAACAAGGAGATTAAGGAACGAGTCCACCTTAGTGAGGGTGACGTCTTCCTCTTCTTGAAGAACCAATGGTGCTTGTTTCTGGCGTTTAACGCCAGCTTGATGCTTCTTTCTGGCGTTAAACGCCAGTTTGATACTTCTTACTGGCGTTTAAACGCCAGTAAGTTCTTCCTCCAGGGTGAGATATTTTTAAAGCTATTTTTCATTCTCTTTTTGATTTTTCAGTAGTTTTTGTGACTCCACATGATCATTAACTGATGCACGGAAAACTTGTCTCATAACAAATTTACTTCGGCAAGTGTACCGAATTTGTCGTCAAGTAAAAACTCACAATAGAGTGAGGTCGAATCCCACAGGGATTGATTGATCAAGCAACTTTAATTAGAGGAATGTTCTAGTTGAGTGAATCCAGAATTTGAGTTGAGAATTGCAGAAAATAAAATGGCAGGAAGGTAAATGACAGAAAAAGTAAAATGCTAGAATTAAAGAACTGAAAATAAATGACTGAAAGTAAATTGCTGAATTGTAAATGGGAATGGGGTATTGCTCATAAATGTAAATGGCAGAAATTAAAGAGAATGGGTAAGATCAGAAATGGGGAGTTCATTGGGCTTAGGAGATGTTGCATTCTCCGGATCAATTTCATTTTCATCTCTTCCTCAATCAATGCACTCATTGATCTCCTTGGCAATCTTAAGTGATTGAATTACAATTTCTTGTAATTCAATCTCTCAAATCTTGATCAATAGCCAATTCCTTGGTCAGTTGCTCATGAGAAGAGATGAAGTATCGTCACTGATTATACCACATGCATTTCCCAAATCAAGTGTTGAGAGGATTATAGTCACATATCCATCCAAACCCAATTTGGTCCAGCATGAGAAAGCATTTCTAGCATGATCTCTTCATTCCTCTTTCAAGGTTCAGAAGAGATCCAAGTATGAGTAGCTACTTTTCCAAGATAACTACCCAATTGGATGAAGATCGAAAGCTCTCAAGTAAAATCAAGAGAAAAGATAGAAGAAGAATAATGAAAACTAGTATTGATCCATCAAATTACAACAGAGCTTCCTAACCCAATGAAAGGGGTTTAGTTGTTCATAGCTCTGGAAAATGAAAACAAAGATGGAGAATACATGATGAAACTAGAAGTGCAGAGAAAGTAAATATAGAGAGTAATTCTATGCCCCGAGGCTCCCTATAATTTCCAACTCTCAATTTAATTCAAAGCTACTCCTATATATACTACTCTTCTGTTCTTCTAGTTGGCTCTTCAAGTCTTGGGTATGGGCCTTTGGATCTTGAGTTTGAAACAATTCTCTTCTTCATTGGGCTTGGCTTTACTTGCAGAGAGAAAGTGTGAAGTGGGCAGAGACTTTAGCTCAGGACGTTAGTGGTGTTAACGTTCAGTGAAAATATGGGTTCGAGAACGTTAGTGACAATCACCTTTTTCACTAATGTTCCTCACCCAAGTAAGAGCCACGTTAACTTCAAAGTTAGTGGCACAAACGTTGCCACTAACGTTGCCTCTATGCCCTTCGCACACGTTACTGGGACTTACCATTCCCAATAACGTTGAGAAGTCTCCCTCTTCCCTACGTTAGAGTCCACGTTAACTTAGTTAACGTGGCTCTTTTAACGTAGGCGACTTTTTAAAATAAGCTTTCAGCCAACACTCCCGAACCAGTTGGTTCAAGGTGCTAGGTGTTGAAGCACCCCCTAAGGACTTACTTGCTCAAGTCTCTCCCCCATACTTACACACCATAGGCACATAGTTTATTTATTTTCTTTTCTTGAGACCTTGGTGTCCAGCACCTCTTTGGGTTACTAAATGCTCTGTAGTGAGGGTTACTCTTAATAGTGGACTTTCAACTGATAATCCCGAGTTAGTTAACCCAAGTTACCAAGTGATAAGGCACCCCTAAGAGCTTATTCATCCAAGTAGATCCCTCACACACGAGCACCACAGACACATGCCTCAAGATTAAAACCATTGGTGCCTAGCCTTATTGCTTACTCTTTTTCTTTTATTTTCCAACCTTTATTGTTCTTTCCCTTTTTCTTCTTAGGATCTTCTTATTTAGCTAGTCTCATGGGGTGTATTCAAAGCATATGATTCAGGACAGATAGTTGTCTTCCCACCTT
>NC_029785.2:118774957-118783095 GCF_000816755.2 Arachis ipaensis | reverse complement strand
ATAGTTTATTTATTTTCTTTTCTTGAGACCTTGGTGTCCAGCACCTCTTTGGGTTACTAAATGCTCTGTAGTGAGGGTTACTCTTGATAGTGGACTTTCAGCTGATAATCCCGAGTTAGTTAACCCAAGTTACCAAGTGATAAGGCACCCCTAAGAGCTTATTCATCCAAGTAGATCCCTCACACACGAGCACCACAGACACATGCCTCAAGATTAAAACCATTGGTGCCTAGCCTTATTGCTTACTCTTTTTCTTTTATTTTCCAACCTTTATTGTTCTTTCCCTTTTTCTTCTTAGGATCTTCTTATTTAGCTAGTCTCATGGGGTGTATTCAAAGCATATGATTCAGGACAGATAGTTGTCTTCCCACCTTATGGTTGAACCAACTTAGCTAACTTATGACTATACCATAAACTCATGAACTTACTCCATAGTATGAATTTCTCTCTGGTCTTTAAAAACACTCATTCTCTTTTTCATTTGATTCAAAGGGCAAACATACAAGTAAGCAAAGTAAGGATGCAGTGACATAAGGACTAGCAAACATAGACCCTTTTTTAACACAAAAACTTAAAAGACAGAATTGAAAAAGGTTCAAACTACTATGGAAGCATGTTCTATTTCATACAAGATCTTCCTTATTTAAAGCATAAAGAAAGATGGACCAAAGAAAGAACTCCACCACCTTTTACTCATGTGGTTGCCCATGCTCTCCTCCTTGCTTGTCCTCCTTGTGTCCCTCTTGATTGCTTGTACTCCCACTCCCTTTGCCTTTTCCAATCAGCTTCTTCCAGAAACCACCATCTTCCATCTTCTTCTTGAGTGTTTCCTTCTGCTGTTTCACCTTCCTCTCTTCTTGTTCTACAAAATCTTTTTGGACCTCATCATATGTAGGGATAGCATAGTGTAGATGATGCATATTACTAGACATGTAGTTCAACTTGGCTTGAGTGTTTACGTTGAACTCCTCCCTATGTAGTTGCCGTCCTTCATTAAGCACACTAAACTCATTGAATGCTCTCATCTGAACTAGTTGCCGCTGATTGAGTTCTTGCAAATGCTTATCTTGATGTTCTTGCCTCGCAGTAACTTGGTGGATGGCTTGAGTGAGTTGGGAATATTGTTCCTGTTGCTGCTCCATCTGTTGTTTCTGCCACTCCTCTTGTTGGCTCATCTATTTGGATTGAAGCAGTAGTATTTGTTCTTGTCCTTCCATCTGTCTCATTCCCAAATCTTCAATGGCCCTTAGAAGGTGATTCATATTCAAGTTGGCTGGGTCATGATGCTCTTCTTGTTGATATTCTTCTTGATGAGGCTCCTCTTGGTGAGCTACTCCTTTTGGTTTTGGCTTTCCTATGTGAGGTCTTCTTTGTTGTTGGGCTGGTGTCACACAAGTTAGCTGCTAAAAGGTCATCAGCCTCTCCGGATTTAACCAATCTGCATTACTATCCTCTAAGACAACCTTGGCCTTCGTGCACAATCTGAGGATGGTGCTGGGGTACCAAAGCCTGGCACCCAAATCAATCTTCTCAGCTGACTCTTGAATCCCCTCTGCTATAAGCTCGTGCACATTTATATCTCCACCTTGTACTAAGCAATGTACCATAGTAGCCCGGTTGATATTGACCTCAGAATTGTTGGCTGCTGGTAAGATAGATCTCCTCACAAGTTCAAACCATCCCTTGGCCTCAGGGCTGAGGTCTCCTCTCTTGATGAACCTGGGTCTCTTATCCACATATCTTTCCCAGTCAGCTCTTATAACACATATGTCGTTCACAATTTGTTCGAGTTCATCATCATCAGGGCTCTTACTTACTCTTGCTAGATAACTAAGCTCATCAAAATGTGGTGATTTTAGGTGAAGAGCTCTTGTTATAGCATTTGGGCTGAAGTCCACCTCCTTTCCTCTTACATAGCTTTTGAAGGTTGCGGCCTTGGTTTTGTCTTCTCTAACCACATTCGCATAGAACTCTTTGATGAGGTTTGCATTGATCTTCCCCTCTGGATTCGTGAGCCCTTGCCACCCTCTTTGTTCAATTTTCTCCCGAATCTGTGGGCACTCGTCTTCATTGATTTGGAAGGTTAATTCGGGCAGTATCTTTTTGAGCTTTATCCGCTCAAACTCTTGTTCATGGAAGGCAGTTTTGAACCTCTTCTCATCAAAAGGAACGCTCACCATTGGTTCCTTCCTCTTTTGCCTCTTGGAGCTTGATGATGCCATGAATTTGAGTTGTTGTGTGAGGGGGTTTGAAGGTAAGGATGGATGAAGAATTTGGTTGGTTAGGATGAGGTGTGATGAAGAGGTTTTGAACGTCGAAAGTGTGGATTGTGGAGAGTGGGAATTTGAGTGTGAAGGGTAAGTATGCACTAGGACTCACTTATATAGGGAGGTGAGGAAGAGATGAAAGGTGTGGATTGATGGGGTTGGTGTATGATGAACGGATGGGGTTTTGTATGGAATAAGCACGAGGATTACCAACTTTATGATGGATTTGGTTCAGTTTCCAAATTTGTTCTTCTTCCAATGTTGCATGGCAACCATTCTCAATGCATTCCCCCTTGAGGCACGTGTGTAGTACCCTCTTCATGAAGTGGCCGAACCTTTCTCATTTAATTGTCCAATCAATCTCCTTCAATGCTCCTTTCCTTTCTCTATAAAGATCAAATAAGAAAAGTAAGAAATATCATAAAAAAATCAATTTAAATTTTACGGCTAGAATAATAAAGGGAAGAAAAGATTAGATTGTTTATTCATGAAGTCCAACTAACTAACTAACTGTGTATCCTTATATGTACATTGGTGGCACCATGGGGTGACACCAAACTTAGTTTGTAGCACTGTGATGAAAAGTTCTGTTCAAAGCTCCAAGACTAGCATGCTCGCAGTTGTATTCATGCTTTCTTGGCATGCTTTGAACACCAAACTTGTTCTTCACTATATACTGCGTATTAAGGGTTTCACCAAGTTTTTGTCAAGTTTGGGTTGGAATTCATGAATATTGACTTATTCACTAGTATAAGCTCATAAAACATGGGTTGCCTCCCATGAAGCGCTTCTTTAGCGTCACTAGCTTGACGTTTCTCCTTCATCAGGGAGGTTGATAATGCTTCAAGTCCTCCCCTCTTGCCTTGGACTTATATCCATTGGTTGTATCAATGATCTCTACATGTTCCAAGGAGAGAACTCTATTGATAGTGAAGACCTTAGGTAACTGAGATGGTACAGTTGGGAGATTAGGGGGATATCTGGAAAGTAAGCTGAGATCACTTTATCTCCTGGAGAGAAGTCTTCCGTAGGGATCTTCTTGTTCCTCCACCCCCTTGGTACCTTCTTCTTTGTCCCTTTTGATGTTGCCTTGCTCTTGGTGACTTCTTCTTCTAAGAGAATTTTGTTGTTGTCTTCATATGTCTCTGGTGGTTTAGGTTCCTCCAGCTTTTCCTTGAGTTGTGACAACTGCTTATTTCCTTGTTCATCAACCAAGGGCTTTCCCAGATGGGCTGGTTGTGCTTCAGTGCTTGCTTCCTCTGTCAGCATCTCATTATGATCTTTGCTTGGTTCTTTGTTTTCTTGGTCTGCTTCTTGTGAGAGTTTGAAGACATTAAAGCTGAGTCGTTCATCATGGATCCTCAATATTAGCTCTCCTTACTCCACATCTATGAGTGCTCTGGCCGTAGCTAGGAATGGTCTTTCCAATATGATTAGGTGAGTGTGACTCTCTTCCATGTCCAAGATGACAAAGTCTGTGGGAAGAAAGTATCTCCCAACCTTTAACAACACATTTTCCACCACCCCTATTGCTTGTTTTTAAGTTTTGTCAGCCAGCTTGATGACTACATCTGTGGGCAATATCTCATTGATCTGCAGCCTCTTCACCAGGGATAAGGGTATTAAGTCGATGCTGGCTCCCAAATCGCAGAGTGCTTTATCAAATATTGTTTCTCCTATGGCACAGGGGACAAGAAAACTCCCGGATCTTTTTTTTTTGTAGGCAACTGTGGTTGAATAAGGGCACTGCACTCCTTGTTCATCACTATAGTCTGGCCTCCCTTGAGTGAGCTTTTCCTGGGAAGAAGTTCCTTCATATATTTGATGTATGCAGGCATTTGTTGGATGGCCTTGATGAATGGTATGTTTACATGCAGAGATGCAAACAAATCCAGAAACCTTAAGTATATTCTCTTCTCCACAGCACCATTGAGTAGTTGGGGAAAAGGTGCATAGAGTCTCAGCAGCTCCTGTTGTGAGATTTTTGGTTCTTGATGATCTTTTTCATTCTTCTCTACTGAGGTATCTTCAGGTTGTTCTGACAGCTTGCTTGGCTTGTCCTCAGTCTCCTTATCACTTATAGTGAACATCTTGCAATCTTCCCATCTTACTTTCTTTGTTTCACCTCTCGGATTCTTCTCTGTGTCACTTGGAAATCCATCTGTGGGTTTGGGAATTTGCTCAGAGAGATACCCCACTTGAGATTCCAACTCTTGATCGTGTCTCCCTGGCTCTTGAAACTGGCTCGCACTTCCTCCTTGAACACCTTGTTGTCTTGAATCTCCTTGCCTATGCCTTCAAGTAGATTCTCAATCCTTGAGAGTCTGTCATCAAATGCTTGTAGATCGTGATTAAAGGTGGAAGGATGAGGTAAGTTATTTTGGTTTTGATGTGGATGTGGAGAGGTGTTGTTATGGGGTGTTGATATGGTCTAGATGTGAAATGTTGGTGAGCTGCATTGTTGGGATTTGGGCATTTTTGATCAAGGCTTTGGTCTTGTTGATTTCCCCACCCAAAGTTTGGGTGATTCCTCCATCCAGGGTTGTAGGTCTTGGAGTATGGATCATGGTTTTGCCTAGGTGAATTCCCAATGTAGTTGATTTGCTCCTGACTTCCCTCTGCTTCTTCATTCAGTCCTTCTTGGGTTGTTGATGAAGTAGAGATTGCTGCTACTTGGTTCTTCTCCATCTTCTTGGTGAGGTCAGCCAGCTGCTGGGTAATGAGCTTGTTTTGGGCCAGCAGAGCATCTACATTGTTTAGCTCCATCACTCCTCTTGTGTTCCCTCTTTCGGAAGCATAGAAGTAGTCATTCTCTGCTATAGTTTCAATGACATCTATGGCTTTCTCAATGGTCTTCTTCTTGTTCAAAGATCCTCCGGATGAATGGTCTACGGCCTTCTTTGACTCATAAGAGAGCCCTTCATAGAAAATGTGCAGCTACACCCATTCATTGAACATGTCAGGTGGGCACCTCCTTGTTAGGTCTTTAAACCTCTCCCATGCTTCATATAGAGTCTCACCATCTTGTTGCCTGAAAGTTTGGACCTCAGCTCTCAGCCTATTGATTCGTTGAGTGGGGTAAAATCTTGCTAAGAATTTGTTCACCACATCTTCCCAAGTTGTCAAGCTCTCCTTTGGGAAAGACTCCAGCCACTTGGCTGCCTTATCCTTGAGTGAGAATGGAAATAAGAGCAGTCTATAGGCGTCAGGATGAACACCATTAGACTTCACTGTGTCACATATTCTCAGGAAGGTGGTTAGATGTTGATTGGGGTCTTCTTGGACACTTCCTCCGAACGAACAGTTGTTCTGCACAAGGGTGATGAGCTGTGGTTTTAGTTCAAAATTGTTGGCATGGATGGTTGGCTTTTGAATGCTACTTCCACAGTTTTCCTGGGTTTGGATTGATGTAAGAGCCTAAAACTCTTCTATCCTCCCCAGCATGATTTGCTCGTCCTCCTCCGCCATGGTTGTGAGCTTCTTCCTTATGATGGTTTTCCATGTTTTCTTCCATGTTTGGTTCAAAGTATTCCTCAAAGTGTTCCTCCTCTTCTTCAGCACCAACTACACATTTTTCTCTTGCCTCCCTCCTTAGTCTAAGGAAGGTTCTCTCAGGTTCAGAATCAAAGGAAGTTGAAGCCCCGCTTCTTCTCCCTGTCATACAACCAACAAGTACAAGCAAAGAGAATAGGTGCAGAAAGTATATCTGTCAGAATTACTGTTAGTGTGAGTGATGTAATATATCAAACAGTTAGTGGGTTAGTGAAATGAATGGTAAATAACAAAGAAAAAAGGTAGGGGGAAGGGAAGAAATTAACTAAAACAGAAAGTAAATGACTCAAACAGAAAATTAAATCAAATTAAAAGAAAATGCTCAATCTAATTATCCTCCAATTTAATCATTGTTGATGCACAATCAATCCCCGGCAACGGCGCCATAAACTTGATGCACGGAAAACTTGTCTCATAACAAATTTCCTTCGGCAAGTGTACCGAATTTGTCGTCAAGTAAAAACTCATAATAGAGTGAGGTCGAATCCCACAGGGATTGATTGATCAAGCAACTTTAATTAGAGGAATGTTCTAGTTGAGCGAATCCAGAATTTGAGTTGAGAATTACAGAAAATAAAATGGCGGGAAGGTAAATGACAGAAAAAGTAAAATGCTAGAATTAAAGAACTGAAAATAAATGACTGAAAGTAAATTGCTGAATTGTAAATGGGAATGGGGTATTGCTCATAAATGTAAATGGCAGAAATTAAAGAGAATGGGTAAGATCAGAAATGGGGAGTTCATTGGGCTTAGGAGATGTTGCATTCTCCGGATCAATTTCATTTTCATCTCTTCCTCAATCAATGCACTCATTGATCTCCTTGGCAATCTTAAGTAATTGAATTACAACTTCTTGTAATTCAATCTCTCAAATCTTGATCAATAGCCAATTCCTTGGTCAGTTGCTCATGAGAAGAGATGAAGTATGGTCACTGATTATACCACATGCATTTCCCAAATCAAGTGTTGAGAGTATTATAGTCACATATCCATCCAAACCCAATTTGGTCCAGCATGAGAAAGCATTTCTAGCATGATCTCTTCATTCCTCTTTCAAGGTTCAGAAGAGATCCAAGTATGAGTAGCTTCTTTTCCAAGATAACTACCCAATTGGATGAAGATCGAAAGCTCTCAAGTAAAATCAAGAGAAAAGATAGAAGAAGAATAATGAAAACTAGTATTGATCCATCAAATTACAACAGAGCTCCCTAACCCAATGAAAGGGGTTTAGTTGTTCATAGCTCTGGAAAACGAAAACAAAGATGGAGAATACATGATGAAACTAGAAGTGTAGAGAAAGTAAATATAGAGAGTAATTCTATGCCCGAGGCTCCCTATAATTTCCAACTCTCAATTTAATTCAAAGCTACTCTTATATATACTACTCTTCTGTTCTTCAAGTTGGCTCTTCAAGTCTTGGGTATGGGCCTTTGGATCTTGAGTTTGAAGCAATTCACTTCTTCATTGGGCTTGGTTTTACTTGCAGAGAGAAAGTGTGAAGTGGGCAGAGACTTTAGCTCAGGACGTTAGTGGTGTTAACGTTCAGTGAAAATATGGGTTCGAGAATGGTGCACGAAATTGTGATCTCCAGGCTCGAACAAATCCTGGTAATGGCTCCAGAGCTTGGTGCTCTGATCTTAATTCATAATTGTCACAACTTCGATACAACTAACCAGCAAGTGCACTGGGTCGTCCAAGTAATACCTTACGTGAGTAAGGTTCGAATCCCACGGAGATTGTTGGTATGAAGCAAGCTATGGTCACCTTGTAAATCTCAGTCAGGCAGATATAAAGTGATAATGGTGTTTTCGAATATTATATAATAAAATAGGGATAGAGATACTTATGTAAATCATTGGTAGGAATTTCAGATAAGCGAATGGAGATGCTTTTCGTTCCTCTGAACCTCTGCTTTCCTGCTATCTTCATCCAATCAGTCTCCACCCAAGTAAGAGCCACGTTAACCTCAACGTTAGTGGCACAATCATTGCCACTAACGTTGCCTCTTTGTCCTTCACACACGTTATTGGTACTTACCTTTCCCAATAACGTTGAGAAGCCTCCTTGGGGCACAAATTGTGAATCACACTTTTCACAACTCGTACCACTGACCGGCAAGTGCACTGGTTCATCCAAGTAATACCTCACGTGAGTAAGGGTCGAATCCCACGGAGATTGTTGGTTTGAAGCAATCTATGGTTACTTGTAAATCTTAGTCAGGAAGTCAATTATGTTTATCAGTTGAATTGCAAATAAACAGGAGAGCATGGATTAAAGGTTACTTGTTATGCAGTAATGGAGAATATGTTGGAGTTTTGG
>NC_029785.2:118774425-118774675 GCF_000816755.2 Arachis ipaensis | reverse complement strand
TTTTCTGGCGCTGGACGCCAGATTTGGGCAGAAGGCTGGCGTTGACCGCCAGTTTACGTCGTCAATTCTTGGCCAAAGTATGGACTATTATATATGGCTGGAAAGCCCTGGATGTCTACTTTCAAACGCAATTGGAAGCTCGCCATTTAGAGTTCTGTAGCTCCAGAAAATTCACTTTGAGTGCAGGGAGGTCAGAATCCAACAGCATCAGCAGTCCTTTTTCAACCTCTGAATCTGATTTCTGCTCAAG
>NC_029785.2:118749820-118751221 GCF_000816755.2 Arachis ipaensis | reverse complement strand
TGCCATTTCTGGCGTTGAACGCCAGAACCATGCTTGTTCTGGGTGTTCAGCGCCAGGATGCTCCCATTCTGGGTGTTCAGCGCCAGAACTATGCTCTGTTCTGGCGTTTGAATACCAGACAGATGCTCCTCCAGGGTGTGATTTTTCCTCTGCTATTTTTGATTCCGTTTTCAATTTTTATATTTATTTTGTGACTCCACATGATCATGAACCTAAGAAAACATGAAAAACAATAAAAATAAGAATTAGATAAACATTGGGTTGCCTCCCAACAAGCGCTTCTTTAATGTCAATAGCTTGACAGTGGGCTCTCATGGAGACTCACAGATGTGCAGAGCTTTATTGAGACTCTCCAACACCAAACTTAGAGTTTGGATATGGGAGTTCAACACCAAACTTAGAGTTTGGTTGTGGCCTCCCAACACCAAACTTTGAGTTTGACTGTGGGGGCTCTGGTTGACTCTGCTGGGAGAGAAGCTTTTCCTGCTTCCTCTCCATGGTTGCAGAGGGGGATCCTTGAGTTTTGAATACAAGGGAGTTCTCATTCCATTGAAGGAATATTTCACCTCTGTCAACATCAATCACAGCTCTTGCTGTGGCAAGGAAAGGTCTTCCTAGGATGATGGATTCATCCTCTTCCTTTCCAGTATCCAGGACTATGAAATCAGCAGGGATGTAAAGGCCTTCAACCTTTACTAACACATCTTCTACTTGTCCATAAGCCTGTTTTCTTGAACTGTCTGCCATCTCTAATGAGATTTTAGCAGCTTGCACCCCATAGATTCCCAGTTTCTCTATTACAGAGAGGGGCATGAGGTTTATTCCTGCACCAAGGTCATATAGAGCCTTAAAGATCATGGTGCCTATGGTATAGGGTATTATGAACTTTCCAGGATCCTGTCTCTTCTGAGGCAATGTCAGTTGATCCAGATCACTTAGTTCATTGATGAACAAGGGAGGTTCAACTTCCCAAGTATCAATGCCAAATAATTTGTTATTCAGCTTCATGATTGCACCAAGAAACTTGGCAGTTTGCTCTTCAGTAACATCCTCATTCTCTTCAGAAGAGGAATACTCATCAGAGCTTATGAAGGGCATAAGGAGGTTCAATGGAATCTCTATGGTCTCTAGATGAGCCTCAGAGTCCTTTGGTTCCTCAGAGGGAAGCTCCTTATTGATCACTGGACGTCCCAGGAGGTCTTCCTCTTTGGGATTCACGTCGTCCACTCCCCTTGTAGGTTCGGCCATGGTGCTTATGTCAATGGCCTTGCACTCTCCTTTTGGGTTCTCTTCTGTATTGCTTGGGAGAGTACTGGGAGAGATTTCAGTGATCCTTTTACTCAGCTGGCCCACTTGTGCTTCCAAATTTCTAATGGAAGATCTTGTTTCATTCATGAAACT
>NC_029785.2:118748766-118748962 GCF_000816755.2 Arachis ipaensis | reverse complement strand
ATTATTTTCGGCTGCCATCTCCTCTTCTTGTTCGAAAATTTCTGAAAGGTTATCTCTGGATTGTTGTAATTTAGCTTCTCTCAATTTTTTCTTTAGAGTCCTTTCAGGTTCTGGATCTGCTTCAACAAGAATATTCTTGTCCTTGCTCCTGCTCATATGACAAAGAAGAGGGCACAGAAAAAATAATAATAATAAT
>NC_029785.2:118748306-118748623 GCF_000816755.2 Arachis ipaensis | reverse complement strand
GATGTTAGTAGATGAATAAATAAATAGAATAAGATGGGAGAGGGAGAATTTTCGAAAATAATTTTTGAAAATGGGTTAGTGATTTTCGAAAATATTTTTTTGAAAAAGGTTAGTAATTTTCGAAAAATTTTGAAATCAAAGATAAAAATAATTAGTTAATTAAAAAGAAATTTTTGAAAAAGAGGGAAGATATTTTCGAAAATTAGAGAGAGAGAGAGTTAGTTAGATAGTTTTGAAAAAAGTTAAGAAACAAACAAAAAGTTAGTTAGTTAGTTGAAACAAATTTTGAAAAGATAAGAAGTTAGGAAGTTGGAAAA
>NC_029785.2:118700037-118738306 GCF_000816755.2 Arachis ipaensis | reverse complement strand
TTCTAAAATGACCCAAAGCAGAAAACGACAACCTGTTTCTCCGAGTCAACTTCTAAGAGGGACAAACATAAAATACAAGGTGGAGAATCTATATACATTCATAAATATAAACAAAGATACGACCCTGAATCCCAAGAGTTCTTCGCTTCGTCAGTGTCTCCAGAATACAGAGTGGTGCTTCTCAACCTGCATCTGAAGAACAACAATATTGTATGGGATGAGAATCGGAGGTTCTCAGTATAGTTAATGTGCCCACATATATAATAAGCAAGGTCCCGGGAAAGCCAAAGGCAATCCTAGAACGCCGACAATCGGATTATAAATCTTAAGGAACTAAAGCTAAAACCATAAACGAGGGTAGGTCTCTAAGGTTCTAAACTTGATCAGCATCTAATCAAAATCCTCAATCTCTTCGCCTTTCCTCCGTTTCTCCAACTCCGATAAAATTGCATAGACAGACAAAACAGACAAGTCAAACACATACAGAAAGCATATATAACAAGTAGGCAATTAGCAATTAACGTGAATAAACAATTAAGCAAGCCAAGACAATGCACGCTCAAACAAAATATACAAATGTACATGATGCATGCCTTTCCTAGCGCAGGCCATGAGCTCATGCGTCGGTTGTCTACCCGCAACCCGACGTTACTTGGAGTGAAACCCGAATATGGTACCTTTACTGTGTCAATTAGACACTTTGGCATCACGGTTACCCGTGTCAGTTAGGCCTCATCATAATAAAATTTTAATGTGTATCACAATAAGGAACAGTGCTATCAGTTAGGCGAACATTCCCGCATTAGCAATCTCAGGCTATCCGTTAGGCGGGCACTTTCACATTAGTAGTTTGGCACAAGACCCATTCAACATACACTTTTCATAATTTACTTATTCGTTTCAATTATCTCTTTCATACATGGTTTCTCATTTACTTTCTCTTTATCATGCCTCCGCATCACCAACATTATAAAACATACCTCCGCATCACCGCCTAGATAAACATACCTCCGCACCACCGTCTAATTATACATACCTCCGCATCACCCATTAACCTTAAACCTTCTTGGGGACAACTTACACATTTTCATTTAACTAAGTCCCTAAACTTTTATAGAAATTTGGACATAATCTCCTCTAAAATAGCACTAAAACCACCCTTACGGGTTCCCTCAACTTTAACAACGTTCAAACTTTCCTTAACAATTTACCAGGTAAACATTCTTAATTAGTCATTATACTCTCATTAATCCCTTTAGTTATTGTAAAATCATGGGTTTAGAAAATAAAACTTGGTTCTGGGACATTCCGACCATAATTGAAACTTGTACAAATCTTTTAAAATTTTGCTATCATTGCAGAAAAACAGCAGTAAGCAGTAAATTTGTTAAATTCACTAAAAATCCAGTTCTTACCCATTGCCTTTCAAAATTCATGTACTTAAACAAGACTCTTCCTGATTTCCAGAAAATTAAATTTCAGATTATTACCATGTCACATAAAAAAGTTATGAGCTTAGGAACACAGCCTTGTCTTTTAGAATTCTGTTTTCAAAATCCAACGAGCTATCCTTACTCTTTGCAACATAACTAATTGGTTAAAAAGAGTTTTGACATGAAATTTAAACTGAAGATTTTAAACACTTAAAGCTTGAGACTGCCATTAGTTTCAGCCCAAATACTCATTATAATTGTAAATTAAGTGGATTGGAAGTTGTGCTTCTACAGTAGAGAAACAGAATTTCCTGCAGAAAGCATCAATCTTTAAAAATTCATTTCTTCCAAACCACTTATCAATAAATTCTGAATTTTTTATGAGACGCTCATAACACATTAAAATTTCATAGAAAAATAGTTTCATTCAAAAATAGGGCCTGGTCTGCTCCCAAAAACTGGTTTATTCCACTGTCAATTATGCAGAAAATTCTGCCTTGGACCTTTTCAACAACTTTACATGCCATAACTCACATTTGAACTTATATCCTTTTCCAAAGTCACATTTCCAACCTTTCCTCAGTTATCTAGGGTTGCTTTCACAGCCAACATAACCCAACAAGATCATCAATAATTCATTACATATATATATATATATATATATATATATATATATATATATATATATATTCATTCTCATCATCCTCATCATTCATCATTAAAATCATCATGTATCAATACATTCTCACTACAACATCAGTTGCCAAAATTCATATTCAACCCAAATCAACAATTTAATTCAGCAACCGACAATTAATTCAACTTATCCTATGGGTCAACTAGCCTAAGTTTTTACGATACATTACATATTATATACGAGAAACCAAAACTATACCTTGGCCGATTTCTCGATAACCCGGAACACCTCAAGCGTTTCTAAACCACAAGCTCCACAACTCCAATCCCCTCACCAATGATACCCAGCCTCCAAAGCTAATCCTCTAGCTTTCAATTTCTCAAATTGACTCCAATCCATAACCAATTTCAATCCAACATCATAATATTCACTACAATCAACATAGAATCCTCTGACTCAACATTTCATAAAGAAATTAAGGAAGCTTACCTTGTCCACAGCCCAAGTGAGCTAAACCCAACAAAACCCGCAAGCTAATTAGGTCCTAAGATACCAAAATCACAAAATTCTTAATACCCAAAATTCCTTAAATTCGAAACTGAAGAGGAAATATTCGGGTAAGAAAAAGTGAATTTCTTACCAAATTGATTAGTGGGCTTTGTAGAAAATTTTAAAACGAATGCGTGGCCACTGATGACTCGTCAATCGGAGCTCCGGATCAAAAGTTATAGGGAATGGAAGTTGGAGCCAAGGGTTGGAGATTTCTTCTCCCCCTTTCCCAATTTCAGCGTGATTTTGATGATGAATGAGGGGAAGAAGTGGCTGTGTCCCTCATTTAAATGGGTTTTGGGTTGGGCTTTGGGCCCAATACAGGCCCAGTTCGACCTAATCTTGGGCCAAATTCTTTAAAATTAGTATCAAAATTTTTATTTTAATTAGTTCTACCTTATTAAACCATAAAATTCTATTTTCTAATTTATTTGATTAATAATTAATTTATTAGCTAATTATTCACTAATTACTCGGAGTTTACATACCCGGTGGTCAACATAAAATTAGAAAGAAAAAGTTCTATAAAAACCCTAAATATAATATAGATAAACCCCTTTATTATGAACAGAAACATTATAAAAAATTCTATAAAACTCCTAAAGAAAAACCTAAATCTTCTAGTAAAAAAAAATAAGTAACATGTTGGAAATGTAAAAAATAAGGACATTACGCTAATAAGTGTACAACAGAACAAAAAATAAATAAATTAAACATGCTTTAACAGCCATATTAATCAACCCAGAATTAGAAAAAGAATTAATTTATGAGGACTCTTTTGAAACTGAAAATTATTTTATACAACAATTAGACCTTATGTCAGAAGAAGAAAGCACAAAAGAAAATGGTGAAAAAGATGAGCAGAATAATTGTTTAGGAATAGGATTATGTAACTGTAAAAATTGCGAAAAAAACTGTAAATGTTTTGACTAAAGAATAGACTTCTACACTAATAAAAATAATTGACAAGTTAGAAGATACCCCATTAAGAGGCGAATTCATAAATCAATTAGTTGAATTAGTTAAAAAAGAAGAAGAAAGTAAGTAGGAAATAAGACCAATAGAAATAAAGGAAATTTATAATCGGTTTAAGAACCCACAAGAAGAAGTCTCTTTTAATTCCTTTAAAGAGGAGATCAAAAAGTTAAAAAGAAAAGTTTCAAAATTAAAACAACAAAATATTAATATGAATTATAGACTACTAAAGATAGAAGGAGAAAATATAATAAAAATCCAAGAACAAACTTCGTAAAATAGTGCTAGTAAAACAAAAGGAACTAGTAATATAATAACACCAGAAAATTATATTAACATGGGTTCAGAAAATTACATAAATATACTAACTCTATTAGTAAACCAAAAATGGTTCACTACGATAACCTTAATTGTAGGAGAAGAAAATTTGATTTCATAGCTATGGTAGATTTAGGAGCTAATGTTAGTTGTATACAAGAGGGATTAATACCTACAAAATATTATGAAAAGACTACAAAAAAAGTTCTTAAAGCAGAAAATGACAGAATGACTATAGACTATAAACTATTCAAAGCAAAAATTTGTAAGAATCGAGTTTGTTTTTCCACTACATTCTTTTTAGC
The DNA here is from genome assembly GCF_000816755.2 of Arachis ipaensis. NCBI lineage: Eukaryota > Viridiplantae > Streptophyta > Magnoliopsida > Fabales > Fabaceae > Arachis > Arachis ipaensis. The sequence goes on along the minus strand of NC_029785.2, from coordinate 118,734,089 downwards.
AAGAAATATATCTCATCAAGTCATATTAGGAAATCCGTTTACTATATTATTATATCTTTTTAATGTTGATATAGATGAAATTACTTGTTTACGTATTTTAAATTATCCTGTTCATTTTGAATTTTTCACTAAACCTAAACAACATGAACTCAATATTTTACAACATCTATCTACCCAAGTTAATGTTATAGAAAGGGAAACAAAACAAATTAACTATTTAAACCAGTAAAATATTTTACAACATCTACCTGCCCAAGTTAATGTTATAGAAAGAAAAATAAAACAAATCAATTATTTAAACCAAGAAATTATATATAAAAGAATAGAAGAACAATTACAAACTTCTGAAATACAAAATAAAATAAAAGGAATTAAAGAAAAATTAAGAAAGAATTATGCAGCCTAAACTCCAAATCTTTTCACCATAGAAAATTACATGAGATATCCTTACCATATGAAGATGGATTCAATGAAAAAGATATACCAATAAAAGCAAAACCAATACATATGAATAAAGAATATATGGAATATTGTAAAAAAAAAAAAACAAGAATATCTGGATAAAGGATTAATAAGGCCTTCAAAATCACCATGGAGATGTACATGCTTCTATGTGATGAAAGCATCTAAAATAGAAAGAGGTGCTCCGAGATTAGTCATCAATTATAAACCTTTTAACAAAGTACTAAAATAGATTAGGTATCCCTTACCAAATAAAAGCGATTTAATTAAAAGATTAAATAAAGCAAAAATCTTTTTAAAATTTGATCTAAAATCACGATATTATCAAATTGCAGTAAAAGAGGAAGATAGATATAAAACAACTTTTATAATGCTCTTTGGACATTATGAATGAAATGTAATGCCCCAACGATTAAAAAAATGCTCCAAGCGAGTTCCAAGAAATAATGAACAATATATTTTACCCGCATATAGAATTTACCATAGTATATCTTGATGACGTATTAGTATATTAGAAAGAAATAAATCAGCACATATATAATCTAAAAAAATTTATGAATATTATAAAAGAACAAGGATTAGTTTTATCAGAAAAGAAATGAAAATTTTTATAACTTAAGTAAGATTTTTAGGATATGAAATCTATCAAGGGACTATAGTACCTATTAAAAGAGCCATTAAATTTGCCGATAAATTTTCAAATGAAATAACTGACAAAAAATAACTACAAAGATTTTTAGGATGTTTAAATTATGTAGCAGAATTCTTAACGTGTGAATCTCTTTATAAGAGATTAAGAAAAAATCTACCTCCATGGACAGAAGAAATGACTTCTATAATAATAAAAATAAAGAACACGATAAAAGAAATACCCTGTATAAGTATACTAGATCCATTGGCTAAATTAATTGTAGAAACAGATGATCAGAATTAGGATACGGAGGAATTCTTAAACAAATACCTCCTAATAGCTCAAAGAACAAATAGTAAAATACCATTCAGGAATTTGGAACCAAGCTCAAAAGAATTATGCAACAGTTAAAAAAGAAATACTTGCCATAGTATTATGTGTTTCAAAATTTTAAGAAGATTTGTTTAATAAGACAATTATAATAAGAACTGATTGCAAAGCAGCCCCAAGCGTTTTGAAAATGATGTCAAAAATTTGGTTTCAAAATAAATATTTGCAAGATGGCAGGCTATTTTATCATGTTTCGATTTTACTATTGAACATATAAAAAGTGAACTAAATTCACTCCCTGACTTTCTTACTAGAGAATTTTTGCAGGGAAAGAATGGATCAAAAACCAGCCTCCAGTGAAGATTATGGTCAACCTTTTGACCAAATAAAAGAGAGAAAATTACCAATTACTCATGTACCAGCAAAAACATTATCATTAAGACCTATGACTATGTCACAGGTTGTAAAAGCATCATAATCATCATCATCTTCTAAGAGCTCTTTAATTACTACGAATAATAAATTCACATTACTACAACCATCTGACTTTTATAGCACTCAACCATTGAAAGAACAGTTTCTATATTATGAAAAATCAAATCCTATCAAAATATTAGCCATCCAAAAAGAGTGGTTCAAAAAAGATAGAAAAATCCTATACAAAACTATCTTCCCAAATACTTTTCATTATATTCCTGTTAACCCATAAAAAATCCAAAAATTTTATGAATTCATATTAGTAGATGTAACGACCCAATTCCCAGTACGTCATGATCATACTGGAAACCAAGTGTCACCAACTTGTTCTCCTAATAGCTAACTAAATATTTATCATTAAGCCTTTAATCGTATTAACGCGCGAATCGAATTTTTGGAGAAAAAATTTTATTTTATAAAAGGATTTGTGAGGATAGCTAATTAAACATACACAAGCCATAAAGGGAATCAAATAAAACATACACAAGGGCAACATCATATATAAACGTAACATATTGCATAGATCATACATACATATAAAGGTACTGTCATATATATATATATAAGGGGGGAGGGTATCTGTCGTTGGGGTTTGGGAGGGGGTCACAGGTGTGGGGTCTTGGGCAAGGGTGCAAGGGCTTGGGAATGGGGGTAGGATAAAGGTTGATTGGGAATATGTGGGGAATGGAATAAGGGAAAGGGAATCAAGAGGGGATTTGATTGGGACTATGTGGGATTTGGTTTAAATTTGGCCAAACTTGATAAGCTGGCGCCAAACTTGGGTGGATGGAAGGTTGGCGCTATGGCACCCGAACTGAGTATCCTCTCCTGGCGTCGAACTTGGTGGAGCACAAGTTTGGCGCCAACCCCAATTATTTTTTTTTACTTCCACGCCAAACGCCAAGGGAGCCAAGTTTGGCGTCCCCCTGGTAGTGTGCAATGCTCCATTGTATGCAACTCCCACGCCAAACTTGAAAAGTTCAAGTTTTGGCGTCAACTCTTCTCGCTGTGCTTCTTTATAAGGCGTCGTTCCTGGCGCCAGACTTAGAAAAGCCAAGGTCTGGCGCCAACCCTCCAGGGAGAAAACTCTATTGTGCACGCACACACAACGCTAAACTTGGATATCCCAAGTTTGGCGCCACCCAGTCCAAAACTTACATCTCCAGGGTGGCCAAAATTTTTCTAAGTATCTGGGTTCCTGTTTTTAACATTCTGCATGATCAAAATACATGTAAAATAAAGGAAAAATAGTAAAAACTCAATGAGATTCAAATAAATAATAAAATCAAAGCAACAAAAATTAAACTAAGGATACGAAATTATCGGGTTGCCTTCCGACAAGTGCTTCTTTACCGTCAAGAAGGAGGAGGACCATAGGGACTCAGTTCTTCACCCCTCACTGTGAATCTTCTCCCTATGTCCCCATAAAGTAACTCAATATGCTCCAGAGAGAGGATTCTGTTTACTGTATAAGTCCACACTGGATTGCAAGTCAACACCACCTTCATTTCTGGGGAGAAACCTTCAGGGGGGATCTTTTTGTTTCTCCATCCTATGGGTACTTTCTTTTTAGGACCCTCTCCCTTGGTGGATGATGCATTGTCAACACCAAACTTAGGTTTGATGTCAGAGGAAATTTTGTTGTTTGTCACCAAAAGAGGTTTGAGTTGTAGATCCTGTTGTGCATCATCAGGGGTTTTTGAAGATTTGGATCAATAAGCTTAGTCTGCATGCACCTCTCTTCTTCACCTGTTGAATGTATATCTTTGAAGACATGAAAGACCAGTTGCTTATTATGCACTCTAAGCACTAATTCACCTTCTTCCACATCAATCAGAGCTCTTCCAGTGGCTAGGAATGGTCTTTCTAGAATTATAGAGGCATTCTCATCCTCCCCTGTGTCAAGAATCACAAAATCACCTAGGAGGAAGAACTTACCCACTTTGACCAAGATATTCTCCACTAATCCATATGCGGGCTTTAGAGATTTGTCTGCCATCTGTAATGCTATCCTTGTGGATTGTGCCTCTTGGATTTGCAACATCTTCATCACAGACAAGGGCATTAAATTGATGCTTGCTCCCAGATCACATAACGCTTGCTTAAAGGTTGTGCTCCCAATGGTACATGGAATTTGAAAGCTCCCTGGATCTGGCATCTTCCTTTGCAAGTTATTCAGAATGATGGCACTACATTCTTGAGTCAGGACCACTGTCTCATCTCCCTTTAAAGGCTTCTTATTTGACAACAATTCCTTCATGAACTTAACATATAGAGGCATTTTCTCAAAAACCTCAGCAAAATGAATATTAATTTGTAACTTTCTGAAAACTTCCAAGAACTTTGAAAACTGCTTGTCCTTGGTCTCTTTTTGAAGTCTCCGAGGATATGACATCTTAGGCTTATACTCGGGAGCTTTAGGCAATATAGGATGAGTGTCAAGAGAGACTGAGGAGGGGTTGTCTGCACGCTTAAGAGGGGCATGTACTATTGTGTCTTTAGTCTGCTCTGGAGCTTCTTTTTCAACCGGCTCCTCGGTAACTTGTGCTTCCGTACTTGCCACTTGTCCACTTATCAAGGTGATAGCCTTACACTCCTCTCTTGAATTTGGAATTGTGTTACCAGGAAGGCTATTTGCAGTCCTCTGATCAATTTTATTAACTTTTGTGGCTAATTGACCCATCTGAATCTCCAAGTTCTTGATTAATGCTCTACTTTCATGTATAAAACTCGCCATTAGTGCTTCCAAATCAGTAGTATTCTGAGACTGAGGAGTTGCTTGCTGAGATGACTGAAACTGGTGGTTATTAAAATTCTGTTGAAAACCACCCTGAGAATTATTATTAAAATTCTATGGCCTCTGAGGTTGCTCTCTCCACCCAAAATTTGGATGATTTCTCCATCCCTGATTATAGGTCTTTTAGTATGGATCATTATTAGGGTGTCTAGGAGCACTCCCTATGTAATTGATCTGTTCAGAAGAAGACTGAGCATAATTATAATTCTCATTTTGCATAAAATTACCTGTCATGGCATAAGGGACCCCTTGAGGTGTATTCTGGGTGTTGACAGCTAAAACTTGCATTCTTCTCAACTGTTGAATAATTAGACTTATTTGCTGAGACAAAAATTTGTTCTGAGCAAGAAGAGCATCAACAGCTTCCACTTCTAAAACACCTTTCTTCTGAGGGGTTAGAGAGGCCACAGGGTTCCTGTTAGAGGAATATAAGTATTGGTTGTTAGCAACCAACTCAATAAGTTCAGTGGTCTCCTCTGGTGTCTTCTTCATGTGAAAAGAACCACTGCAGAATTATCTAAGTGCATCTTGGGCATTTCACATAAGTCCTCATAAAAGATATCCAGCTGAGTCCATCTAGAGAACATGTCCGGAGGGCATTGCCTAGTCAGTAGCTTGAATCTCTCCCAAGCTTCATAAAAAGTCTCAACATCTTTCTGTCTGAAAGTATGAACCTCCACCCTTAGCTTAGTCAGCTTTTGAGGTGGAAAAAGTTTAGTCAGAAATCCAGTGACAACCTTTTTCCAAGTATCCAGACTCTCCTTGGATTGAGAATCTAACCACAACTTTTCTCTATCCCTCATTAAATGGGAAGAGCATGAGTTTGTATACCTCAGGATTCACTCCATTGGTCTTCACAGCATCACAAATCTGCAGGAAATCAGAAATAAATTGATTCGGGTCTTCCTGAGGAAGTCCATGATACTGACAATTTTGTTGCACAAGAGTAACTAGCTGTGGCTTCAGTTCAAAGTTGTTTGTAGCTATAGGGGACACCACAATGCTTTTTCCATAAAGATCTGCATTGGGAACAGTGTATGAGCCAAGCACTCTTCTAGGTTGCTCATTCTCAATTGGATTTGCCACATTGGCATTAGCAGCATGATTATGATCTATGGTGGACTCTGCAGCCTTGTAAAGTCTTGCGTGTTGCAAACGCCGCCTCAAAGTCCTTTCAGGTTCAGGATCAAAGTCTAAAAGAGGTTCCTTGTCTCTGTTCCTGCTCATAAACAGACAGAAGACAAGAAAAGATGGGATTCTCTACGTCAGAGTGTAGAGAATTCCCAGTGAGGTAACCTGTGTAAAGAAATCAAATAAAATACTTACTACTTAATGCAAGAAAAATTCGAAAATAATGATCAAAAGAAAGCTAGAAAAATTCTAAATTTTCAGGGAAATTAAATAGAAAAATTAAAATAAAATTAACTAGGTAACACCAAACTTAATTTCAGAAATAAAGGAAAAATAAAGCTAGAGGAATTTGAAAATTAAGATACAAAAATTAAATAAATTTAAAGCTAAAACGTCTAATCTAAGCAATCAAACAACTAATAGTTGTCAATTATAGTCAATCCCCGGCAACGGCGCTAAAAACTTAGTACGGAATTTATAACCCACAAACTATTCGGCAAGTGCACCGGGTAGTACCAATTAGTACCTCAAGTGAATGAGGGTCGATCCTACGAGGATTGATGAATCAATCAACAATGATTGAGTGATTGGCTTAGTCAGACAAACAGAAAATAGTGATTGGGTCTCAATTGTATCAAACAGTAATTCAGAGAATCAGAAAAACAGGCAGTAAATAAGTTGTGAATAATATATGGAGAAACAGTTAAGGCTTCAGAGATATCTATCTTTCGGATTGACTTTTCTTATTAACTATTTTAATCATTCAAGATTCTATTCATGGCAAACTATATGTGACTAAACCCTAATTCTTTAGACCTTTTTAGTCTCTTCTAACCTTTATCAACCGCCAATTCCTTGGTCACTTAATTCATATTAGAGGGTGAAGTTCAATTCTAGTTTATATGCCACAGAAACCCTAATTACCCAAATATAAGAGGATTATATGTCACGTATCCCGTTAAGTCCAGATAATTAGAAGTTTAGGAGAAATTATTTTCAAGCTATTGTTCAGGTAAAGAGCTTTTCCAAGTTATACAAGAACTCAATTAGAACAAGGGTCATACTTCCATTCCACCCAAATTTATAAGATAAAGAACGAAAATAATTCTTGAAATAGAAATCAGTACATGAATTAAAATAGAAAAATAATAATATCAATCCATATAATAGACAGAGCTCCTAACCTTAACAGTGGATGTTTAGTTGCTCATGGTTCAGAGAGAAAACTAGGATTTAGAAAAACTGTAAATTGCAGAATAAGGTAGGAGAGAAGAGAAGAGCCTGAAAGGCTTATTCTTTTCCCTTTTATATCTAATCCTAATTAATGTAAAATAAATTTCCTAAAACTAAATAATATCTTTTCCTAATTATAAATAAAATAAAGTTTTAAATCAAAAGTTAAATAAACAATTTGTATGAGCCTATGGACGAATGAGGACCACTTGCGTTCTTAAGGTGTGGCACCAAACTTGGAAGGATCCAAGTTTGGCATGAAGTAGACAGAGTTGCTTCCATTAGAGATTCTTCATTGGCACCGAACTTGAGGTGCTGCAAGTTTGGCGTGGAGGTCACGCATTGCCTTTCTTGGAGTTCCTTAATGGCGCCAAACTTGGAAGGATCCAAGTTTGGCGTGGAGGTTGTACGCACATCCTTTCCTTGAAGGCTTTTGAGTTGGCGCCAAACTTGAGCTTTCTCAAGTTTGGCGTGAAGTGGTCTATATGAAATGGAAGAAAAGGGTATACTATTATATATTGGAAAGCTCTGGAAGTTATCTTTCTAATGCCACTAGAATCACGTCAATTGGACCTCTGTAGCTCAAGTTATTCCTGTTTGAGTGCAAGGAGGTCGGGGTTGACAGCATCATTTGCTTTCTTTCTTTTCTGCTACAAAACTCCGTCAAATCCATCCGAATGCTACTTGAAATAAACAAAAATTGCAAACAACTCAAAGTATCATTCATAGTGGCTAAAGGTAATTAAATCTTGATTAAACTCAATAATTTGAATGCAAATTCACTCGGAAAAGATAGAGAAGATGCTCACGCATCACAACACCAAACTTGAATTATTGCTTGTCCTCAAGCAACTAAAACTAATACATGATTAAGATGTGAATTTTCGGAGAAATGAGAGTTCAATTAGACTCATGTCTCTTCTTGAAGTGGGGTTTATCTATTACAATACTGAATAGTTTTGGCATCTCACTCTCCTTTGAATCAGAGGAATGTCACTGTCATTCGGAATTAGAATCCGGATAATATTATGAATTCTCTAATCTTTTATACTTCAGTTTAATCCTTGAACACAGCAAATATCCTTTAATTCTCTTCTCTCTGGTGCTTTGCACCTTGACCCTAGCCGTGACTTTAAATGTTTTGTCTCAAGCTTCACTTGACACAAAAACACCACAAGCACTTAACTGGGGAACTCTCTTGAAGTTATGATTTTTCTTTCAGTTACTCCCAAACAGTGGTGCCCAAAGCCTTTGGCATACACTGTTAACTGCATTTAATTTTGACTCTTAGTGTTCTGTCTCAAGGGTTAGTCGACACATCTACACCACAAGCATATGACTAGGGAAACAACTCTTTGAGATTTTAATCATGTCTGACCTCCCTAGTCATTGATGCTCAGAGCTTTGGACCTTGCCTTTATATATATATATATATATATATATATTCTTTTCTTTTGCTGTTTCTTTTGCTTCAAGTATTAAGCTCTCACTAACTTTAGAGAATTCATAATAGTTCTCTAAATTCCTATTCCTTATACATCAACATCCCTTGATTCAAATTCAAATATGCACGGTTCATGTCATGCATTCAGAATCACAAAAAATACCACCACATTTAAGTAATTAAGACTATTCTTTGTTATAAACCCTTTTTCTCATGCAATACATCTTTTTCTTCTTCCTTTTCTTTTGAATTCAAGCTCAGTGAGCAATACATGAGACATCTTTCAGAATTAAAAGGGTATACTATTATATATCGTTGGAAAGCTCTGAAAGTTAGCTTTCCAATGCCACTAGAATCATTTCAATTGGATTTCTGTAGCTCAATTTATTTCTGTTTGAGTGCAAGGAGGTTGGGGTTGATAGCATCATTCGCTTTCTTCTTTTTCTGCTACAAAACTCCGTCAAATCCATCTGAATGCTACCTGAAATAAACAAAAATTGCAAATAACTCAAAGTAGTATTCATAGTGGCTAAAGGTAATTAAATCTTGATTAAATTCAACAATTTGAATGCAAATTCACTAGGGAAACCTTTCCTTCATCTTCAATTGAATCACCAAAGTCAAGAAAGAAAATAGAGTGAAAACCGAGAAAAGCCATGGAAGCCATAACCTTCGTAACTCCAACAAAAAATCTAATCCGATTAAAGTGTTCGTATCTCAAGCTTTTAAATATTTATTTTTTAAACCGACATTTTATAAAATTACTAATTTAACTTCATATTTATAAAATTACTAATTTAACTTCATGTTTTTAGAAATAACCCTGAACTTTTATAAAATATCCGGTTTATCCCGGAACTTTTACTTTTTGCTCAAAATACCCCCAAAACTTATTATATGATTACTATTTTTATCCCCGATCTTTTAGAACATTAAAAGTTTCTATTATTATATGTTCGTGAGTTTGGAGGGTTAGCTGGTGTCACGGTGTTTGTGGTAAAGATGGGGACCTGAACGTAAACTTTCGTTGGGAGGAGCTGCGTCTGTAATTCGTTGGTTGGTCAGCGGGTGGGGCCACCTGCAAGGACACTCTGATGCCAAAGTTAGAGTCTGTACAATAAGGCGGCTAGATTAGGGTTATGGTGACGTACCTCTGGAGAAGGGTAGGTCCCTCTCCTTTATTTCCATTCGTCAGGTGGACCCTCCTGCTTGGACCTAGCTTCCTAGAAGCTTCCACCAGCTGAACAGATCTCTGCTAAAAAGATCATGTCACGCGATGGACACTTTGTCGTGAGAACAGGTCATTGATCTTCCGGGTCGTGGATCCTCCTGGTGGACCTTTGGTTCCTGTTGGGCTGGGTCAAAATAGTGCCCCAATGCGTCAAGTCGTGGGATTCACGATTGGTGCATTAGCTTAGCCCGTGTTCTCGTGTGAAGTAATCTTCGTCCAACATGACTTCATTGGTGAGGCTCACGCCTCTAGTGTTTTCCTCGAGCTTGCGAGTTGCCCCTAATCGTTGCTCGAAGGCGTCACTTTGATTGCCATTCCCAAAGCATTAAATTCCCCTTAATTGATTTGAAAGATCATGGAAAAGTCCATTATACCCCTGACTTTTCATGCTTCTTCTTCCTTAACAACCGTTACCACCCCTGCATTACTTTCATTTTCTTCCTTCCTTATTCCCGCAACTGATATCATCATTAACCCCTTTTCCTTCTTACTAAAACTACCATCACTCTCCTTTCTTGCAAACTTCTTACCATTGCCGCGATGAGCCTGTCATTTCCAACTTTCAACACCTTTCTACACTGCAATTACTGGTAAGTGATCATGTATTTGTGTTATTTTACTTACTTTTCTCCATTACTACTTTGGCTTTCTTGTTGTTATTTCTTTTTACATCAAAATTGATGCTTGCTAGATAGTTGCTTAGGGGAGTGTCGTAGGTGTTCTTTTTGGTAGTTTAAACTAGGGTGATTTAGTGTAAACTGACTTAGTTTAAGGCTAGGATATTCCTTCCTCCCTGTGATTAACGTAAGTAGTGCCTCCAGTATAGGTATGGCGAGGGGACCTCCCGTAAACCATTACGTGTGGTGCACATTTGATGTGACAGGTACCTCCTTTAGGGTGACTGCAGAGGACTTGCAAGAGCTCCATTACTCGGGAGTAGTATGTGGATGTGGTCCCGAGGAGGCAAACTATGAGCTCCTAGTCCCAGGCCCCCAGGAACGCGTCTACCATCTCAACCTCAAAGCCCCCCATGTCCCGAACTGGATGTGGATATACAAGCCCATGTTTACTGTCTTGGGCATTCGGCTTCCCTTTTCTCCCTTTATCCTGGCTCTCTTAAATTGGTGTGACGTTGCTCCCTCGCAACTTCACCCTAATAGCTAGGCTGTCATCCGGTGCTTCGAGATGGTTTGCGAATATCTGGAGCTCCTGGCAACCGTTAGTCTTCCTCTTCTTCTTTCTGCTCACAAATCCTTCCCTAGAGGGTAAGCATAAAAAAGGGTACCTCTCTTTTCTAGGCCGTGCAAAGCTGGAGGATCTTCAGCCTCTTCGAAGATTCCTTTGACGAATTTAAAGAAACCTTCTTCAAAATAAGGACAGCGCGAGGTCGTCACCCTTTTCGGCTTACCGTCGAGGGCGAATGCGCATTCCAACCTACTGAAGCTTTGGCGCTGGCTCCAACTACCTAATTAAAGTGACCTATGATGGTTTAGGTAAGCAGAACTAGCAGATCACTGACGTTTTTCTGTCGTGTTCGACTCTAATCCCATTAACCCTCACCTTCTGATGGGTGATTGGGACTCTGGTTAAGGATTGCGTAGGTAAGTGTAGTGGGCTTGGTTCCTTTTATACTTCCATTTTCCCGACTTGTTAGCAACTTTATTTAACTTATTCAATTCTTTCTTGTAGTTGGGATGGCTGCCGGGAACACTACCCTCAATCGTTTAATGACTCACTTTTTCTCCGATGGGGATGACAACGCCTCTAACTCTCCCACCCTTATGCAGAGATCCCTTAGTCCGGGGAACTAGAGGTCCAATCTGTGCCTCAGCCAAATCCCCAACCTAGTCACAATGCAATCAACGAGGTTGACCATGGTAACAGAGCTGTGGTTGAGAACTCTCTGAGAGCTCGGGTTGAGGATGAAGACGTACTTGTGATCCCTAACCCAAAAAAAAAGGAAAACTGGCTCTAGCTCGGGACAGACTCTTTCCGTTATGTAGAAGCACTTCAACACTGGTGGCTTCACTGATTCCCAGATACTATCGGGTACCGAGAACTTCTTTTGCGAGGAGGATTTAGCTACCCAAGCTAAGTTGACATATCAGAGCCTCCTCCGAGCTGTTGCTATAGCAAGAAAAGTGGATCCAATCCTGTCCCAGTGTTAGGTTCTGGAGGGGAAGTAGAGGGTTGCCCAATGCGAAATTGCTAAGTTGAAGGCTGACGAAGAAACTATGGGGACCAATCTTGGTGGAGCCGAGAAAAAGCTAAAGGATGCTGGCAAGGAGATCCAGCGCTTCGTTGATCGGGATCTCTTTCCTGTTAAGCAGATCAACGATGCTCAAGGTTGAACCATCGCTACGGAGAACAAGGTAAAGAAGCTTGAGAGGGAGCTGGCTGAGGCCGTGAACTCGGAAGACATGGCTTGCCTTGAGGCCACTAACATGCGGAAGAAGAACAAGGAGGTCATCAAGGATGCTCGGGGTGCCATTACCGCTACCAAGGAGGCGATTGAGGCCCAAGTTCTTTTGGTGGCTCCCAATTTCGACACTTTTGCTATCGGCGCTTTCAAGAAGATCCAGGATGGTAAGATTGTGGACCTGCCAAGGCCATAGGTGCTCTCCTTCCGTCTTTATAACTTGGTTTACTTTTGTTGTATTTGAACTCTGTTTTTAGTTACTTATAATTTGAACTCTCTAGTAGCTATTCGAGTTGTTGGACCGATGTGTTACCTGATAAACCGCTATTTTATGGTTTATTTTGTTTTGAATTGAGTGGATTTTATCCATTATTCTCACACTTATTCATAGAATTCGTATGTTTTACATTTTCCTTCCTAATTTTATGCTATGATTGAAAACATACTTCTTTGGTCTTAAATTTGCTAATTTTTAATCCTCTCTTATTACCATTTGATGCTGTGATACATGTATTCAGTGTTTTCAGATTTTATAGGGGAGAAATGGCTTAGATGATGGAAAAGAAGCGTGGAAAAGTGGAAGGAACACAAGAGATTGAAGTTTGGAGAAGCTGGCAGTGACGCGTACGCGTGGTTGACGCTTACGCGTGACCAGCGCATCAGGCAATCGACGCGTTCGCGTGGATGACACGTACGTGTGACAAGGGATTTGAATAATTTGGAGACTCTTGAGTTGTCAAAGTCTCTTGTTGATTGGTGATTGAAAGTTGCTAGTTGGCTTGAGCTTCACTAACTCTAGTCTTTGATTAGGACTTGTGAACTCAAATTGAATTGCTCACTTGACTTACCTTTAATTGTTAGAGGTTAACTAAGTGAGAGCAAAAGGCAATTGCCATCACAAGTGACTATGATAATGGGGATAGGAATTCCAATTCTCAATCCTTGCTAGGACTTTTCTTAGTTGTTATTTTATTTCCTTGTTATTTACATTACTTGTCTCTTATCACAAAAACCCCAAAAATACTTTTTCGTAACCAATAATAACTACACTTCTTTGCAATTCTTTGAGAGACGATCCGAGGTTTAAATACTTCGGTTTATTTTTATTGAGTTTGTATTGTGACAAACAATTTAAAAGTTGGATGAGGATAATTTTTTGGTTTAGACTATACTTGCAACGCGATATTTTTTGTGAAAATCTTTACCGACATTTTTCCTCCGTCAATTTTTGGCGTCGTTGCCGGAGAATTGCAAACGTGTGCCTTATTATTGGTTATTGTATATGTTTACCTTTTGCTTGTTTATTAGTTTTTGTTAGTTTTAGGACTTTGTTGCTTATTTTTATTTGTTTCTATTTTATTTGCTACTATGAATTCTCATCCCTTTGGCTATGAGAGTGGTTACAACTATGTTGTAGGGAATGAAAGCTACAATGAGGATATGCACCAAGGATGGAACCATCAAAGGTGGGAGGAGCCTCGAGCATATGATCAACCTTTTTGGCAACAACCTCCACCAACGTACTATGAGCACGAGTCATTCCAGGATGCATATCAATCCAATAGCTGATACCAACAAGCCCCACCATATGCCTCTGAACCCCCTCCTCAACATAGTTTTGAACTACCATACTCACAAGTCACCTACAATCAAACACTTCCTTATGACCCAAACCCATATCCACCATACCAACCACCATATGAACCATATGAACCATACATAGAACCACCCACATTCCAACATAATTACCCCCAAGAACCACCACCTCAATATACACCATCTTCATATCTGTATCAAAATGAACCACCTTTCCGTTATGAGCCCTTTCTCCCAACAAATGAACCCTCCTATCCACCCCAAACTCCCATAGATGATACATTTAGTGTTATTCACCAAGGGCAACAGGAGCTTCAAACCGCACTTACCTCTACTCTCACCGGTCTCACCTCTACTCTCCAAGCTCTTATATCTCGTGTGGATCCATTCTCTACCCCCAATACTCAACCATCAAGCTCTAGTGCACTTCCTTTTCACCCATATCCATCAATCCAAGAGCAACATGATCCCAATTATGCTATTGACATGGAACAAGAGAGAAGGATCGTCTTAGGGACTTAATGGATTGGGTTCATGCATCCATACTTCAAGAAAAGCAAGAGGAGGCCCAAAAGGTGGAGGTAAGAGAGACCCTTGAGGAAAGTTGTCAAGAGGTAGAAGTCATCAAGGATGAGCTGAATTTTGTACTAGAGCAAGTAGAGAAAGCCAAAATTATCGAAGAAGAGGAAGTAGTTGAAGACTTAGGAGATGCGGAACCTCCATGGGAACTTCAAGTCATAGAGCATCCTTCCAAGACATTTGAATTTGATATTGAGGAGGGTGTACAACCTCCAAGGCATGTCATGGTTGAAGACTTGGAAGAGGTTGATCATGAGATGGATTTGATAATTGATCAGTTTTTATCGACAATCAAATCCTCTCACATTGGACTTAAAGAAGAGGTTAATGTTGAAGAAGCTTGTAAAGAGGTGGAGATCATCAAAGAGGAGTCCAAGAAAGTGAAGCATACATTGGCAAGGCCGCCATTGGAGACACCTCTCCCCAAGCCATTACCATCCAACACAACATTCAAGTGGGTAAAATTCTTATCCTTAAACTCTACTTTCCCACTTAAATATTGCTTGAGACAGATAGACAACTTAGAGCTCTTTGTGGTTTTAAGAGTAAAAGGGGGATGGTTAGTGGTTGGCAACATAATTCTAGGTTTGTTATGCTTGGATGTTCAAGTCTAAGTGCAATGGTTGATATAGTTCTCAATTGATTGGGTCTAGGAAGTTTTTGGGATACTTCAGTGAGAATTCGGATTACTTGCCACCTGGTTGGAACAATGATGATCAACTTCAAGACGGGTGTAGAAACAAGATTTGGGATCCCAGCATACAAGAGGATCAACTTTAGGAGCTCAAAGCTTATGGAGAATTTCATCAAAGCTTGGTGAATTCACTTGGAAGTGTTGGAGCTTATTGGAAGTCCAAGCATTGGTGGAAGTTTCAAGATGAGTTCAAGCACAAGCCACCATGACAAGGAGTTCACAAAATGTCCAACTTAAGGACCTTAACTAAAAGTGCTAGGTGGGAGACACCCCACCATGGTAAATTCTTTCATTTTTCCTCTTTTTATATTGGTAATAAGTTCAATTTTCATTTTTAGTTAGGTTTATTTAGTTTCCAGTGTGATTTTGCTTGTTTATTAATGTTTCACATTACTTTGGTAGCCTGTTAATTTAAAAAAAAAAAGCTGTCACGCGTGCGCATGACCGATGCGTACGCGTCGACGCCCAAATTTGGTTCGTGCCCAAACCGTGCTGGAACGGTGCGGCAGCGCGGCCTGGACAGAAAGTTATGCCAAGACCACGCTGGCACAGTGCTAGGCGCATAGCCAATCCCACGCGTACGCGTCACTGACACAGACATGTCATTTGTGATTTTCACTACCCACACGTAGTAGTGGACAACGCGTGCGCGTCGAATCAAAATTTTGCTTTTCAAGTACTTCAAACAGAGAGTTGGGCTGCCACTTTGCGAGTGTTGTGCGCGAAGCACAATTCACTTCCACGCGTACACGTGACTGATGCGTACACGTCACTTTTCATTTTGGGCGATCCACGCATTCAAAAGTTCACTTATCATTTTTCTTATCCATCATTCTCTTTTACAAATTGCATTTGCATACTATCATTCATTGCATTTTTACTTTGTGTATATTTTTATTTTCTTTTCTAAGTTTGATATTATACTATTGGTGTTGACTGTTCTTACTCAACTGTTGCATATTTCTTGCATTGTTTTGGGTGCTTCTTGACTTGTCTGCTATTTACTTGAAATGCCCTTCGCTTCTATTGTTTTCTCACTTGCATGTTGTAGCTACCATGTAGTTGAGAACCTTATTATTATTTGGCATTAGCCCACCATATCTTATTTGTTTGCATATCTTTGTTTGTGGGTTATTCTTCTTCCTTTTTCTCTTCTTTCAGGATGGCCACCAAGAAGGGGAACGGAACACTTTTAAATGGGGGCAACAGACAAGTCCATCCGCACAATTTTTGGAGAAAGCACATCAGTTGTAGCCACCCGTCCACTTGTACATCTTTGCATGCATCGAGGATGGTGCAATCTTTAAGTGTGGGGAGGTCGATACCGACTTCCATGTGTTAGTTACTTTCTTTTCAACACCAATATTTAGTTCTCTTTATTACTGAGTTATTGCATTGCATGATAGATTGCATGTTCAGTTAGTTGCTTGCATTTAGCTACTACTTGGTTGAAGTGATGAATTCTTTTTTAAGAAATTTTTTAGAGTATTTCACTAGTTTGAATTAAAATTTGTATTGAACTTGCTTGAAGAAATTTATTTTAGAACTTGAACACACAAAACCAGTGAGATTTTGAGCCTATTTGATTGGTTGCATTTTATTAACCAATGTTTTATTTTGGTATCTGTTGTTCTCTTTAAAATTGTGATCTTTGTCTTGCTGGATTCTATATTTCCTTTGTTTGATGTATGCATATATTTATATGATTGAGGCCCTTGTTTTACTAAGCTTACATACCCATATGGCCTTACCCTTTCATTATCCTTTGCAAACCAATGTTGAGACTTTTTAACCCCATTTGTTCTTTACTTCAGCTTATCACTAACTCTAAGCAGAAAACAATAATGTCCTTAATTTGAATCCTTGGTTAGCTTAGACTAGTGAGAGTACTCATGAATTAAGTGTGGGGAAATTGGGTTTGGAAACGTTTGGTTTGGGAATTGGGTATTGTATATTTTTGGTGAATTTGTGAAAAAGATAGTTAAGCACATATTCTTGCATTCAATACCTTAATCATATGCATTAAGAAAAACAAAAGAAAAAAATATTTAAAAAAAAGAGAGAAAAAGAAAAAAAAAAGAAAAGAAAAAGAGCATATAATAAAAGGGGACAAAATGCCCTAAATTAAATGGTAGTAGCAATACATATGAGTTGTACTCAAATTCGGATGCATGAATATGTGATAAACATGGTTAATGGATAGTTAGATTTTGTATTTTGATTACATGGATTGTCTTAAGTTAGGTGGGAAGTTTAGGTTAATCAAGGATTCATATTTTAGTCCACTTGACCAAATACAATACTACCTTTGCCCTAACCCCATTACAACCCTTAAAAGACCTCTTGATATGTGTATTTGTGTATTAAATTTTTGTTGATTGGTAGAAGAAGAGCAAGACTTAGAAAGCAAGGTTAGTAGAGAATTGAGAGAATCGAACCTTAAACACTTGAGTGATTAGAGTGTATTCACTTCCGGTGAGGGTTCGAAGCTCGATTCTTTGTTCCTGGCTTTCACGAGCTTTCTCCTTGCAAGTTTATGTGTACTTCATTTTATGATTTAAATTAGTGAAATCCAGTTCATATTTGTTTTTGGAGAATTTGATTTACTTTTAACCAAGTGGGTAAAAAGTATTTTTCATTTAGTTGCATTCATATAGATAGGTTGAATTTCATAAAAGCTACCATTCCTCTTCACTCCTTTATAGTTTCTCTTGAGCTTAGCATGAGGACATGCTAATGTTCAAGTGTGAGGAGATTGATAAACCGCTATTTTACGGTTTATTTTGTCTTGAATTGAGTGAATTTTATCCATTATTCTCACACTTATTCATAGAATTCGCATGTTTTACATTTTCCTTCCTAATTTTATGCAATGATTGAAAACATGCTTCTTCGGCCTTAAATTTGCTAATTTTTAATCCTCTCTTATTACCATTCGATGCCGTAATACGTGTGTTCAATATTTTCAGATTTTATAGGGCAGGAATGACTTAGAAGATGGAAAAGAAGCGCGCAAAAGTGGAAGGAACACAAGAAATCAAAGTTTGGAGAAGCTGGCAGCGATGCACACGCGTGGTCGACGCGTACACGTGACCAGCATATCAGGCAATCGACGCGTACATGTGGCCGACGCGTACGCGTGACAAAGCGTAGGGGGAATCAATCATTCACACATTCATTCACATAATTTTAGGATTAGATGTAGTTGTCTAGAGAATGAGGCTCTCTCCTCTCTCTAGGTTTTAGGGTTTTAGTTTTATTTCTTCTCCAATTCAGAATTTTATCTTGCTTTAATTTAGTTTCTATTCTACATTCTATTATTCTAGCATCTTAGTTTATCTTCTCTTGTTGATTTCTCTATTTGTCCCAATTTAGTTTATGAACTCTTCATGTTAGATTTAATTCCATATTAGTGCAATTTATGTTTTCATGTTTATGATTGGTTTCTTTAATTTGTTGTTATTGTTCTCTTGCAATTGTTGGTCTTAGATTTTATATTCTCTTTTACTTTTCTTTTGCTCCTACCAAGTGTTTGATGAAATACTTGGTTGGATTTTAAATTAGCTTTTCATGTTCTTAGCTTGGATTGAATAATTTGGAGACTCTTGAGTTGTCAAAGTCTCTTGTTGATTGGTGATTGAAAGTTGCTAGTGGGCTTGAGCTTTACTAACTCTAGTCTTTGATTAGGACTTGTGAACTCAAGTTGAATTGCTCACTTGACTTACCTTCAATTGTTAGAGGTTAACTAAGTGAGAGCAAAAGGTAATTGCCATCACAAGTGACTATGATAATGGGGATAGGAATTTCAATTCTCAATCCTTGCTAGGACTTTTCTTAGTTGTTATTTTATTTCCTTGTTATTTAAATTACTTGTCTCTTATCACAAAAACCCCAAAAATACTTTTCCATAACCAATAATAACTACACTTCCCTGCAATTCCTTGAGAGACGATCCGAGGTTTAAATACTTCGGTTTATTTTTATTGGGTTTGTATTGTGACAAACAATTTAAACGTTGACTGAGGATAATTTGTTGGTTTAGACTATACTTGCAACGTGATATTTTTTGTAAAAACCTTTACCGACATTTTTCCTCCATCGTTGCCCCTGTAGTAGACTTTGAACTCGTGACTTGTGGGCTTTTGGACTTGTGGACTTATATGGTTTTAAACTTATATATTTGTTGTACGTGTAATCACTTTGGCTATTTAGCTGTGTGACGTTTATGCTAAGTTAGTCGCTTAGTCATTTTCCGATAGATATCTATTTTTCCGCGTAGGGGGTTCTCGAATTGACCAGTCCCGGAAAACCATAGCCATAACTTAGCGATAATGTTGATAAGAAAAATAATTTAAAAAATGGACCTCGTCAAAACCCCTTGCTACCGTTCCGTGCTGACGGCAAGGGAAAAGAGTACCCTTTCTTTTATAAACTACAACAGTATAAGCAGGCGTAATAAATGCAAAATTGAAACAAGATGGATAATAAAATAGACACAAGAAATAAAGAAGAAAAATAACCAAACAAGATCGGGAGGCCGACTGATCCTTAGAAGCGTTGTTCCTTAGGAGTAAAATCTCCTAAGATTTGCCACATTCCAAGTCCTTGGTATCTTCTTCCTATCTAATCGCTCGATGTCGTTGTGGCGCAAGACCAGGTCTCCTTCCTCGAAACTTCTATTACGTACCCTACGATTGTAATGCAGTGTCAGCCTCTGCTTCAGAGCTGCTTTCGACAAGTGGACCATTGCCCTGGTCTCATCTAACAGGTTCTTTTCGCTCGTCTCGTTGCCTCCTCCTAACAGCAGTCTTGGGCTGGGTTCTCCTATCTCTACGGGGATAATGGCATCTACTCTATAGGTGAGTCAGAAAGGCGTCTCCCTAGTAGCATATTGTGGCGTTGTTCTGTAAGACCATATGACCAAGGCTAGCTCATTTACCTACAAGCCTTTCTTTTTCTCCAAGCACTTCTTCAATCCTTTTAGGATGACCTTATTTGCATACTTGGTAGCACGAATCCCCACACCTTTGTATTGTTGTACCGGCAAGTGCACTGTGTCGTCCAAGTAATACCTGAGTGAGTCACGGTTGATCCCACGAGGATTGTGGTTTGAAGAAAGTTATGGTTATCTTGTAGGTCTTAGTCAGGTAGATCAGAAGGTTGTTGGAAGAGTTGTTGAACTAAGATGATCATGAAACTATGAAGACATATAACTAATAAAGATACTCTGTAAATTAAATAGAAATCAGTGATAAGGATAAGGTAAAGGATTGGAGTTGCTTTGTCTTTCTGAATGAACTCTGGTATTACTGTCTTCTTTGCTTGTGAATGATCTTCTTCTATGGCAGGCTGTATGTGATCAACGCCATGGGCCATGGTCATTGATCTCCTCTGCTACAGATTGAACGCCATTGGCCGTGGTCATCCAATCTGACGAAGGGTGAAGCACATAGCAGTCCATTCTCTTGGCGATCCTACTTAAAACGCCACAGACAAGGTTGAATCTTCCGGATAAGAGGATGCTGCTTCTTAGGATTCTAGCCTATACCACAGAGACCCTAATCTCCCTGGAAATTGGCTGAACTGGTGTCTCGAGAAGTCCCCAACGAAGTCGTGGATTAGCCGTCTGAGAGATGTATAAACATAGCTGTTGGCTCGTGCTTTCCAGTCACGTATTCACATGAACCCAAATAGACGCGGGTGTTTGTCAGGCACGTTCGTCTTAATGTGATGAATAGAGCTAATTTGTCAGATCATCCTATTCACCACGATGAAGATTGGATATACATCTTAGAGATAAATCAAACACGGATCGAAGAAGAAACATTAATACTTTTATTAATTCATAGGACTCAGCAGGGCTCCTCCCCTCAACCTAAGAGGTTTAGAAACTCATACTGATACAAGTAAACCGTGAAAAAATGCTGAATGGTAAAAATATTGTTTCTTGTTCGAATAATTATGTAAAATACACTTTAAATACTAAACAGATGACTAGTAAGGGTAAAACAGTCTGTTTAGTGCTAAAATTCACTTCTGGGGCCCACTTTGTGAGTGTTTGGGCTGAGCTTTGATGAGACCCACGTGCTATGAGGTCTCTAAGGCATGGAACGCCAGCTAGGGGGTCCTCTTTGGGCATTTGTACATTGGTCTCTACTCTTTTGTGCGCTGGACGCCTGGAAGGGGGCAGGAAGCTGGCGTTAGATGCCAGTTTTGGGCCTTTTAATCCGAAGCAAAGTATGGACTATTATATATTGTTGGAAAGCTCTGACATTTTATAGCCGTTGAGAGCACTCCATTTGGACTTTTTTATCTCCAGAAAAGCTCTTTCAAATGCAGGTAGGTCAGATCCGGACAGCATCTGCAATACTTTCTCTGTCTCTGAATCAGACTCAATTTCAGCCAGAAAATACCTGAAATTGTCCAAAAACACAAAAACTTATAGTAGAATCTAAAAATGTGAATTTAACACTAAAACCTATAAAAACTTACTAAAAACTATATGAAAATGATGCCAAAAAGCGTATAAAATATCCGCTCATCAGTACTCTACTTGCCTGTTACTCCGAGGGTGTTCTATCAAGAAGAATCTTTGCTTGATACCGAGACCTTCTAGGAACTCTCCAAACTTCTTGTCAGAGAATTATGTCCCGTTATCCGATATCACGACTACAAGAATTTTAAATCTGGCGATTACCTGCTTCCATAAGAATTTTTGGCAGTTTGCTGATGATATTCTTGCCAACGGCTCTGCTTCTACCCACTTGGTATAGTAGTCAATGGCAACAATTAGGTACTTGACTTGTCCTAGGGCCATTGGGATAGTCCCAACAGGTCAACTCTCTACTGGGAGAAAGGTCAGGAGGCTATGATGGAACTCAGATCTTCTGCCGGTGTCTTATAAAAGTTTGCATTCTCCTGGCACCTGAGGCACTTCTTCACATACTTTCTAGTGTCAGTCATCATTGTAGGCCAATAATACCCATCCCTAATGAGCTTTCGGGCTAGGGATTTCTCCTCGATGTGATGCCCACAACATTCCTCGTGCACTTCTTTCTGGACGTACTTTGTTTGCTTGGGTTGCAAACATATCAACAAAGGTTGGTTGAGTCCTCTCTTGTACAGTTGGCACTGTACTACCTGTACTTGAAGACCTCTCTTTTCAAAAGCTTAGCTTCTTTCGTGCTTTTGGTAGGTCTCCTTCTTCTACGAATCGTTGGATCGGGTCTATCCAGGAAGGCGGTTCTATGTGACCCTGGGTCAAGCACAAGGCTACTGATGGCTCCGTTGGTGTCAGGGTGTTTGGGGTGAAGATGGGGACTCGAACGTGAACTTCCGTTTGAAGGAGCTGCGTCTACAATTTGTTGGTTGGTCGGTGGGTGGGGCCACCTGCAAGGACACTCCGATGCTAAAGCTAGTGTCCGTACGATAAGGTGGCTAAATTAGGATTATGGTGATGTACCTCTGGAGAAGGATATGCTCTTCTCTTTTATTCCCATTTGTCGGCTGGGCTCTCCTGTTTGGGCCTAGCTCCCTGGAAGCTTCCACCAGCTATCCAGATCTCTGCTGAAAAGATCGTGTCACGCGATGGACACTTTGTCGTGCGAATGGGTCGTTGATTCGTCTGGTGGACCTCTGGTTTCTGTTAGACTAGGCCAGAATATTATATTTTTAAAATGTTCCCTTAGGCACAAGTTAGTTAAATCAATTTTTTATTTTATAATTTTTTTTGTAAAGATTCACGGTTTGATGTGAAGTTAATAATTGAAAACTTTTAGATAATACTTTAATTTTGATGCACTCTCAATGTAAAGTTATTTTATAAGTGCACCCAATCATATATCGTCACATCAGAAAAAATAACTTCTTTTTACATTTTACTAGTTGAGTGCATCAAAATTAAACTCTTTAGATAATTTAACATACAAATAAATCCAGGCGTCCAAACTTTTTTAAACCAAGGATTTAACCAAGTCACATCGCGCTTCTTTTTTCTTGTCCTCCTCCTTCATTATTGTTTGTCGCCGTCGTCATCGTCATCTTCTTCAACAACATCATCGTTGTTCTTCTTCTCTTCGTCTGTCATTATCAGCATCATCGTCGTCTTCTTCTTCATCTTCTTCTTCTATATTTGTTCAAAAAAAAATTAGAGCACATAATAGAAATTTTGATGACATCGCAAAAAATTTTGATGTACAGCACAGAAATTTTTGAAAGACCACATGTTCAAAACATTGATTAATCCAACCAATAAATTATATTTATAGCAAAAATTTATATGCTATGGGTAAATGCAAAAATTTCTGTGATATATTGATAAATTTGTGCTTTGTACAAAAACTTATGTGTTATGTGTAAAAATTTTTGTGCTATGTCAATAAAAAAAATCTCTAATGCTAAATCTAATTTCAATTTGATTTTGAGTCCTACAAGATGACACATAAAATATTTATGGGACTACTTGTCATAAATAGTAATTTGAAATTGAAAGTTAAATTTGTCCCTCCAATGCTTAGTCTTAGTTCAGTTAGAATTTTATATTATTTTTAATTATTTCATCAACGTAATTATATTAGTGACAATATTTTATTGGTTCTCTATCAAAGTGATACCATATCTTTAAGGTAATGTCAGTTTTATTTCATCAATAAATTCCAATGCATATTTCAATTTTAAAGCAATTCATCTCTTGAAAATATCAAAAGTAATACTCTAAACACACTCCATTGGAGATTCTCTAAGTTTTTATGTTCTTCAATAAAAAGTTATGTGTTAAAAAAGTATGAAAAAAAAAGAAACGATGTCACAACACATTTTTTTTAATTTGTGCCAACTTAATTAAATTTGATTAAAAGAATTTATATATAATATATCATAGTTATCAGAATTGGATCGGATTTGTCACTTCTACCAAAAATCTAATGAACTAATAGTCTGACCGATTCAGTTGTTGATTTGGACCGAACTTGCAGTTGACTCAATCAACAATGGTCAAACCTATTAAAAACTAACCGGTTCGTGTTTGGAACCGTTGTTATTATTACATGTTTCTTACCACTCTGCCAACATGTTTCTTATTATTACATGTGACAAAAGATAATTATATAGTAAACCTCGAACGATTTTTTTTTTTATCTTTTTAAACATGGATTCAAATGGATATCAAATTTGATATATTGATTGTGTTATGTTTTTTTCTCTCTTTTTCATTTAAATTGAGAAAGTATTTTATACTAGTGACTAATTTATTATCTCTTTTACTTCATAAATTATATCTAAGAATTGATACTTGATTGTTATTAATATATTTGTAAAAATATGTATTTTAAATTTCAACTTTTAATTTTAATTATGACCAGGTCAATTAGGTGAATCAACGACTCACCGACACCTGATTGACCTAGTGACCCAATGGTTCGATCATATGATCGGATTAATTATCAATTCAATTCTGATGGTTATGTATAATATCATTGTTTAATATATTTAATTAAATTTTTATTGAATTCTCAATTATCAACTTTAATTTTTTTTTATTTTGATAATTCAAAATGTAGGCATATACATTATACACTAATAATGATTAAAGGAAAGAGAAAAAAAAAAGAAAAAATAGATAAAAGTATATATAAATTTTTATTCAGTGGACAGATGTACATTCTAATTATTTAATAAGTCATATGTACACACCAATATCAAATTCATTAGTCGTTTCTACCCTTTTGTTGCCTTAGTAACTTTTTTCCGACGGTGGTTATTGACTTGTTGCTAGGTAGTACCTTATTTGCCATGGTGACATTGTGTATTGTGTGATGTGGCCCTTTTGATAATACAGTAAAAAATAATCGTTAAATTAGAATAAAAAAAAGAATTACAAGTTACAACGTCTCTTCATTTTCTTTCCTTTCTTCTCAATTTCAATGAACCCAATTTTTAATGCTCTTCAATTCTTGATTAATCCCATTAATTATCTGCAACATCTTCTTCATCTCTTCTTTCACCTTCCATTTGCTTTCTTCTATAGACTTCCATTTACTTTTTTCACTCCGCTCCTGAATCCTCCAATCTTTTCGAGTATCAACAACTTCATCAACCCAAATAAAATAATCACACCTCAATTTAACCTTCTACTTTTTACATTCATGAATATGAAAAAAATTTTAGCTTTTTCACATAAGATGCATAACATTTATTATACAAAAACATAACAAAAAATCATATACCTCCCATAACAGATAATGATGAAACAATTTCTCTGCATTCCACTCTATCGCAGACTCAAGTATCACTGCGTCTAGTCATGCAGACACTTGCCGTTATTGTAGTCGAACTTCTTCTTCCTATTCTTCTACCTAAAAGAGGAGTCACCATAATCACTCGCACATGTTTTTTCTTCGTTGAGATTGTGACATTTTGGTAATTTAGAGTTTATAAATCCCTATTATAAGATACACAAAGAAAGTCTAGAGAGATAATTTTTTTTAATCTTATAGAATGAAGACCACAAAGAAAGAGAATGAAGGATTTCTTGTTTATTTATTGTGCACTGTTCAAAATCAAGAGGAAAGAAAAGAGAATTAAGAGACATAACCTGTAAAATTTTTTTATTCTAATTTAATAAATTTAATAATTTGACAATTAATTTTTATTATATCATAAAAAAAGTCATATCACATAATGTACAATATTATCATAACAAACAAGGTGTCACCTAGTAGTAATTATTATCGAAAAAATTATTCAAGTAATAAAAAATAGAAATAACGAACTTGATATCGCTTTTTAATTTTGATATTGGAGAGTAGTTGGTGTTAGGCGTGGATATGGGGTGACTGGGTGCTTAACAAGGGTGTGGTGTCAGGAAGAATGCCATAACAGGAATCGGACCCAGCGATTCTCCCCCCACGAATCGGACCCAGCGATTCAATTTTGTAATAGATTTAGAAATTAGAATTACTTAATTTACTTTTGTTATTAATTTGAGAATTTATAATCTGAAACTGCATCATTAATAACGATATTTTTTAATATTAATTGCAAGGTCAATTTACTTAATACATAGTTCATTTGGGAAGAAAGGTAAATCATAAGAATTCAATTGTAAATAAAATAAGAATACTAAAGTAACGTTAATTTTGTATGTTGTTAGTTAGACAATGTTTTTCAAATGTTGTTTGTAAATAGCTGAGAAGTTATAATTAACTAATTAATTATTATGATTAATTTTTGGAAATTATAATTATAGGACTTATGATAATCTTTTGAAGTTATGTTTACATGCTGTAGTTTGATCATTTGGTAGTTTTTTTTTTTTTGTAATTGGGTTAGAAATTATGATTAATCGATTAAATAGTATGATTAATTTAAGTTGTAAATTAGTAATCATTCATGATTTGACTAGTAACATGTTATGTTCTTGCAGAGTTTACGGATGATGACATGTGACCACCTACTGCCCCCTGATCGGTACCATCCGAGTGTAGAGGATCATTTACGGGTTACTGGGTTTTATCATGCCTCTCAGATTGGAGTAGTTCAATGCCAGAAAGCATTGATAAATGCTCTAGTGGAGAGGTGGCGGCCGGAAACACACACCTTCCACCTTCCGATTGGTGAGTGCACAGTGACGCTGGAGGATGTAGCCGTTATTTTGGGCCTCCCGACGAACGGCCTTCCGGTGACAGGGATGACCTTGAGCAGCTTCGAAGCATTGGAGGGTGAGTGTTTCCATCAGTTTGGGGTTGCACCGAGGAAGGCCGACTGCAGAGGGAGCGGCATAAAATTGACATGGCTTAGGAATCTGAAAGAACGTATACAACTAACTGACGAAATCAGTATGCAGAGGTACGTCAAGTGCCACATTATGTTGTTACTGGGTACTATCTTATTTGGAGACAAGTCAGGGGCATCTGTGCACTGGAAGTTTCTACCTTTGCTCCGGAATTTTCATAGTATCAGTCATTTTAGTTGGGGATCGGCATGTTTGGCGCACCTATACAGGTCCTTATGCCGGGCATCTCGTTTTGATTGTAAAGAAATCGATGGTCCGTTAACACTTCTGCTAGCTTGGTTCTAGATCCGCCTACCCTATCTTGCGCCCCCTACTAGGGAACCCCGCAGTTTTCCGCTTGCGAACAGGTAACATTGGCAACTTACTTGGTATGTTCATAATTCTATTTAAGATGTGCTACTGACATAAATAATTTCAGGTGGCGTAACTGGGAGCGTGGTGACAATCGGTATAGATATCTTAGCCTCGCCCACTTTAGAAAGGCATTAGATGAGGTTCAGGAAGGGCAGGTGTGTTTTTATTAGAAAAGTATTTGTCTCGAATTGAGGTTGACTGTTATTTGGCTTGTAATCATGTGTGTCTTGTGCTGTGTGCAGTTCGTGTGGGTTGCTTATGGTGTGGATCGCATTGATCCGGGCATAATCCCAGAAGACATCCTCATGCACGCAGTAGTGTGGAGTGCTACGGTTCCGTTGATTTCATTCGAATCTATTGAGTGGCATGCAACGGATAGAATTAGAAGACAGTTTGGTTTTGTTCAGGGAGTTCCACATCAAGAATGGAATCCGGGAAGGGCACACGGAGAAACACTGGCTGGTCCTAAGAATCTTGACTGGGCCACAGCCCCGTCCCATTCATGTTGGATTATGCACTGGACAAACAAGTATAATAACGTTCTGACTGAGTATCTGGAACCTTCACAGCATCCGTTGGATGTTTACATGCACTGGTATCGTAGAGAATATGGCAACCATTTAAACTTGTCAAATGTTGGGTTCATGGCTGCGGATGCAGGCCAGTCACAATTTGGCCATCAACCTGAATTTATGCCCGGTAGGTTTTCTTTGGACACGAGGATTCCATGCCACACTGCCTCAGTTGCTTCTGGAGGTTTGGTTTCTGGAGATTCTAGTAGAAGTGATGGTGGTCGGGGGATACTTAATAGCCGGAACCTACGGCGTGTATCAATGGGTCAGATTGAAGAAAATGCCGGGGCAGATGAGCATGAAACGGATGAGTATCTCATGGAAGAACCGGATGATGAGGATCAAGACGAGAGCGACGATGAGGAGATGGATGAGGATGAAGAATCCCGCAACAATGCCCCTGATGATGGGGATGATGCAGGTCCGACTTGATTTCACTGTCCATTGATTATATTGCATTAATTTCAGGACTTGTGTCTTTATGATTATGTTATGAACTTGTTGGTGTATTTTTTTTTTTGCTTGTTTATCCCGTGTTTGCATCATTTTGGATAGTCTGTTTCATTAAATTATGTACAGGTGAAACAGGTAAACATTACAATCTCAGGGTGGACCCGCCACGTCGTAGCGCTAACCGATACACCCCGTCCTTGTTCAAGAAGGCCAAGAAGAAATGCAAGAACTTCGTCGAAGACATAAAATGGGCAATAAGAAAGTAGTTGTGTGGGTCACATAAGTATTTTGTGTATGTATGTTGGAAACTTGTAATTTGAACTTAATATTGTGTATGTATGTTGGAAACTTGTAATTTGAACTTAATATTGTGTTTGTATGTTGGAAACTTGTAATTTGAATTTAATATTGTGTTTGTATGTTAGAACCCTTTAAATGTGAACTTCCTATCGTCGATTATGCTACAAATTAAAGAAGTTTCAGGTGTCATAAAGAAGTTTCATGAAAGTACAATGTTCCGATAAGGTGGTTAGCACAAACGGATAAACATAAACAAGCAAATGCCATAAAGTACTATAATGAAACATGAAAGGCATAAATCTACTGTCCTGGGTTGCTGGGACCTACACCAGCTGACCGACAGCATCTACTTCGGCTGTGTCCCTCGGCTCCACATTGCCTACAACGCCTAGGAGCACGTAACATTCGTGTGTCCATTTCGTTCAAGAAACGTGTCATCCTCGGGCGACCTTTCGTCACCCGTCTCAGGTTCGGATTCGGGACAAATCGAGGGCCGCTGTACACAGGCCACGTTGTGGGATTCCCCAGTGGCCGAAACCTAGCTCGGTAAACCCTCCGAACTTGGTCCATCTTGTAAACTTCGTGTACATACACTCGCCAATCCAGTCGCTGATTTGCACAACATGCAAAAACATGTCGACAGGGAATCTGATCCACCTGGAACTCACCATAGTCACATCGTTGTCGACGGAGGTCGACGGCATACTCAGTTCCACCTGGCATCTCACGAACCTCGAAGACCTCATTCATCCTGTCGAAGCAATTAACTTGGATGTTTGATGATGCAAGTTGATTTGCATTCAATTTCGACGTGACAACCTCAGAAAAAACATGTCCAGCTGTTATCCGCGACTCCGCCTCGGCTCTTTTTCTAGTGAACAACTCGTTAAGCCTGTAGAATGTGGCTTTGACAAGTGCAGTTATCGGAAGATTGCGTGCACCCTTCAACACTGAGTTGATGCATTCCACTAGGTTTGTCGTCATGTGACCCCAGCGGTAGCCACCGTCATACGCCAACGCGTACTGTTCACGTGGGATTCGGTTAAGCCAGTTCGTATAAGCCTCGCCCCGTTCACGTAAACGCTGGTAGCGCACTTCGTACTCGCGCACCGTCCTCGAATAACCTGCACAACAATCAAAGCCACACAAGAGAAGATTTCATGAGAAACACTGCTTGAAGGTAACTCGGTTAATAAGGAAATTCGAATTATTAAAATTTACCTATATTGACCACAAGTTTTTGCAGGTACGGTGCCTTGAACTTTCTCAAAAATTTCGACTCTATATGCCTGATGCAAAACATGTGGAATGCTCTCGTGGGTGACCAAGCTCCATTGCTCCGGGCCACAGCTGCATTGATGGATTCGTGCCTGTCAGAAATCAGTCCCACACCATCCCGAGTCACAACATGTTGTCGCAGGTTACTAAGGAAAAAATGCCATGCATCAGAAGTCTCCCCCTCCACAATTGCAAACGCAATAGGGACGATATTATTGTTACCATCCTGTGAAACTGCGACCAACAAACAACCCTTATACTTTCCGTACAAGTGAGTCCCATCAACCTGAACAACTGGCTTGCAGTGTCTAAACGCTCTAATGCAGGGGTAATAACTCCAGAAGACTCTGTGCAATACCCGGATATCAGTTACTTCCTCATCACCTTGATATGCAGACATAGTCTCGAAATGGACGATTGCTGATGGCTCCTTGTTACACATGGCCTCAAACCATATAGGCAAAGCTTCATATGATGCTTCCCAACCTCCAAATATTTTTTCCACTGCTTTTTGCTTCGCCAACCATGCTTTCCGATAGCTGATGGTGTAATTGAACTTCGACTGCACTTCCGTAATAACTGATTTCACCTTTATCGACGGGTCAGCCTCAACCAACGGCTTTATTGCTTCTGCAATTGTGTTTGAATCCAGCTTCGAATGATCCTGAGAAATAGTGGCTCTAGTACAAGTGTGAGAACCGTTGTACCTCCTTATAACCCAACAATACTTTCTGCTGATCATGCTAACCCTGATAAGCCAATCACACCCTGATCCATACTGTGTACACTTCGCATAGAAGGTCAACGGCTCCGACTCATACACACGGTAGTCTACGCCTCTTCGGATGGTATAATCTTTCACCGCCATCATAACAGCTTCCCTAGAACTGAATTCCATTCCGATTGCAAATTCACCATCTGCGACCATAGGAATTTCTACCACAACGACAGCCAAATCAAAATAATTTAACACAAATACATTTAATAACTGAAATTAAGACTACGTCAATGCTCCCTATATCCACATCAATATAAATATTATTCCTATCATGTTGTCATCCCACTTTTAACATCATACAAACATAAACACATAAAAAACTTTGGACGAATGCACACAAATTAATTTCCACGTGACTTATATTCTTATTTACATCTATCAACATAGATTATTTCCCAAAGTCTACTACTTTCTATATTTATATGTTAATACGTACCGGCACTCATATATTCCGGAAACTCCGGCGCATGCATGGCTTCCAAGTCCAGAACCCGCATGAAAGACGGCTCCTCAAAGGGATCTTCGTTTGCGAGTGCATTTGCAACGTCTCCCACATTTGGAGCCACCACCCCGTCACCTTGATCTTCTTCTCCGTCTGGAACAACAGCTTCGTAATTGCTTTCAAACTTTTCCTCACTGTCACTATCATATTCTTCCCCTTCAATATTTCGGTCCGCTTCAGATTGTTCGAATTCGACGTACAACTCTATCACCGATATCTGACCGCGAGTTTCAAAATACATTGAAAACATCTCCTACATACTCGCTTCGTCGGTTACATACTTGGTTTGATACTGCACGAAACCACCAAATACCGGTATGGGATATCTATATACCATACATGATATTTTTTTGGATATCTCAAAACCTATCTTCTCACAAATCACACCTTTTAGCTCCTCAAATGAGATTGTGAACGGAATAACAATATCTAACGGCTTCTCGCAACTAAATCTCACTCCTTCAGATGTTTGTAACAGAATCTGACCAAAATAATATACTCTAAGTGCAACTCTATCATCCATTTTTCATACTCTCATATATAAATATCGACTATACTCTCAAAGAGACACAGAGAGAAGTAGAAGAGAAACAGGGGGAAGAAGAAGACGCAGAACAACGAATAATCAGATCTGGGGAGGAAGATGAACACACACACACATATATATGTATATATATACTCAAAAAATATAGAATATAGATACAGTCAAGACTCAAGAGTGCACACACAGACTTTTGCAGAGCACGTACTTTCCTGTCTGTGATCAAAGCATAACAAAATGCAGAGCTTTCTTCGCAAATTGGTCGCAAACCACAGCCACAGCCACCACCACAACCTCTCCGGCACTCTCCACCGCAACATATTGCACTCTCTCTCAAAACCTCCTCTTTCTTCACAACCACAACAACAACTCGTACTTCAACTACGCAACCGCATTCCCACCACCTCTTTCTTCGCTACTCTCCCACTTCACCATTCTCACTCATGCCGCTCCTTTCTTACCCAAATTCGAGGGTTTCTCTCCAACCCGCTTCTTGCCTCCAATTTCCGCAGATTCTCCAACAGAAACCAGCTCCTCAATTTCAGGTCCAAGCTCCCCACACCTCAATTTCACCGCCGCAGCTTCGGCTTCAACCAATCTCCTGATCTTTACCGTGGCTGGTACTTTTTCTATCCATTCCTCCTTCAAAATGCTCAACTTATTTATACCCTCAACCTTAATTTCCATTTCTCTTCCCCTTTATTTTTTCTAATTTAGTGATTTTCGCATCTGACTGCTCTTTTATATTGTAGTTACCAATTGGATAACCATAATAATCGATAGGTTTTTTTCTGTATTTTTTTTCCTGATCATAGTTCTTGGCGAGGTTTAATTAGGGTTTATGAGGGGTTTTGCTTGTGTGTGTGGCTTTCTTTCCTTTTTTTATTTTTGGGGACATGACTAGCAAAACTATGTTATTTTTATGACTTTGACTTAAAAAAATTGGTATTTTTGAAACTTTGAGTTGATCATTTCAAAATTGTTTCTTACAAATTACAATTGATTTTTGTTCAAAATTTGCTTCAACAATGACGCTTGCAGCAGCCTTGTAATTTAATTTCTTCTGTGATATAGTATGGGGAAGTTTAAGTGGATCCATTTGCCTCTCAAGTGTTAACTATGTTTGGTGACTATGGTGGTGCCATAGAGGAAGAACTATAGAATTTATACAATCTTGTTGGAGGATTCCTCTTTCTCAGGGATGGGCTTCTGTCTACTCTATGGTCCCAATCATGACGCCATTACCTTGTGTGGAAGCATTGGAGTAACCAAAGTATTACTTCCATTTTTTATTAGGTTGCTAGAGTTTAAATTTTGTGGATCTCAACTCATTTCAACTTTTCAAGAGTTTTATTTTATCCACTGTAGCCTGTCCTTGTATTCTTCGAATTCCTGCATGCCTACATTGATGTACATAATATTTTGTTTTTGATGTTTTACATTTGATTTTGATATGCTATGGTTCAAAACTCAAATGCATTTTTGGTACTTTGCTATTTTATTGTTACTTTTGGCTTCAATTCCTTCTTGTAAATAGAATTATTTCCACTAATTATAGCGTACATATTTGTCTGCTTACATATATAATATGGTAGCCTTATTACAATTGTATATTTTCTTGTGTTTGCAGGAGATCATGGTTCAACAGGCTAACACCTAATGATATGGTTCTAGGATTGATTATAGCTAATGTTGCTGTTTTCTTATTATGGAGGATAGGAGATAAAAAGTTTATGATAAATAACTTTACTGTGAGTTTCTTGAGTTACAAATTTTGATTGAACCGATGATACCACTTGTAGACATTATTTGCTGGTGCTTTCTTTGCATTGAACTCTCACCTGTGTTACTTCATCTTGACTGCTAATTCAATTATTTTCTGTGAACAGATCTCCCTGGACAATTTCAAGAGTGGACGTTTCCACACTTTGATAACCAATGCATTCAGTCACATAGAATTTGGGCATCTGTTTTCCAATATGATTGGACTCTACTTCTTTGGATTGAATGTGCGATTGCCTGCTCTAGAGTTGTATTTTTGGTCATTATTTCTCTCGCCTCTTTCATTATTCTTTTTCTTTTATGTTACCTTGTTATATTTGTCTTCACAATATATTGTTTTAGGTTGGGTTATGTACTCTTTGTGGTAAATAAGTTAGGGTCAATCAGTGGATAGTTACTTTGTAATAATATGTTCGAGAGGGGAATATAAGAACTGCAGTCAGCTGTGTTGCCTTTGCAAAAGATAAAAAGGGGGAGAAAATTGTATTAGAGAAGATAAAGTAAACGATTGAAGATCCCTTAACATTTTAGATAAATCTGAGTTTATAGTTCAATTCATGTTGCTGCTTGTCAAGACTTTTGGAGCATAAGATTTGAAGGTTGATTTTACCAAAACGAAGAAAGATTATGTTGTCATTGGCCATCTCCTAGAAATCTTGTCTGTAGGATCTCTTCAG
>NC_029785.2:118690723-118699790 GCF_000816755.2 Arachis ipaensis | reverse complement strand
TGCAATATCTTTGGAAAAGGAGAGTCTTGTAGCAATGGTTAAGTTGTCTCGTCTGACTTCTAGGTAATGGGTTCATGCCTTGGCAACTGATGCATTTATCAAATTAGGCTGCCTACATTATATTCTTCGGATGCTGCCTTTCCCAGATCCTACCTTTACGTGGAATGCTTATGCCCTTTCTCTAACTAATGTCTTTTGCATTTATCTATCGTCTTTTGGCATACATTGAAATAGATTTATTATTAACATATGGTTTAGCTCTTTGGCTTGTTCAGAACATTAGTTTGAGTCAGTCAAATACCGTCAGTTCATTGTATATTTCTGTCTTTCTTCCTTATTTTATTAAACAAACTGCTTGTTCCATTTTCTTCTGTTGCTCATAACTTTTTTTTACCTTTGGATTTTGGCAGGTTGCAGGAAATTTTGGCCCTGCATATTTGCTGAAACTATATCTTACTGGGGCAGTTGGTGGTTCCATTTTTTACTTGGTGCATAAAGCCTATAAGTCACAAACATCAAAGGTCCAATTATGATTAAAACCGAGTACAATGCCCTTTTAGAAATTAATCAATTTATTGATTTGAAGCCTACCCTAGTACCCTTGCAATAATATACTAGAAAAAATTGCTCTCTCCAATTACAGTGTATTGGAATATGAATTTCTAGATTTTACTTTCATGTTGGTATTGCTGTAACTTTTAAAACTTACTGAGATAAAAAAGTGCATTTGATTTAGAAATGTGATCTATGAACTATTATTTGAAAGATGGAATGGAAATATTCAATGTATAGATAGATATATTTGTGCCTAAGGATATTTGTGATAAAATTCACCAACATAGTAATAATTAATGAAAGTAAATACTTGGTTTCTTTGCCACTAGAACTTGCAAATATTTGGTTGAAATTTCCTTTTCTAATCTTTTAGAAGTCCTATAAACTTCTTTTAATGAGTCTTAATGTTTCTCTAAATTTTGTTTTCTACAGGACTGGGGATTTATGAAGCATTCAAGGGATATAGCATTGGTGAGCATTTAGTAACTATCTGTAGAGAGTATAGGCCCTATTTTGTGATAGTAGATTTTCTTTGTTTGACAAGTTGATGATTTCATTTTACTTGTGGTTCTAAACTTTCTTCTCTTTTTCCTTTTTTAAAATTTTGTTAATTTATTTTTTAATACTTTTGTGAGGATTATAATATTATATAAAAGTTCTCCTAATTCCAGAAAAAGCCAACTTCTGTTGGTATATATTAAAACATTTAAAAATGGTTCTATTGACTTTTTTCAGATTATCAAATTATGTTTGTATTAGCATAAAAAAATATTATTTGCTTGTAACCATTTAAAGACACTGCTTGATATTCAAGTTAACTTGAACTTGGCAATGATTAAGGGGGCAAGTGCAGCTGTAAATGCAATTGTGCTGCTTGATATATTCCTCTTTCCCAAAGCAACCATTTACTTGAACTTCCTTATACCAGTTCCTGCAATCCTATTGGTAAGCTCTATACAACAATTTTTGCTTTCTCAAAACTGTGAAAGTGGATAAGTGAATGGAAAAGATATATTTCTCATGCATGTTTTTCTTTTGTTTGTAAATTTATGTAATTAAGGGCGCGCTCTATATCGGAAAAGATATGCTAATCATGTTCCAGGTATGGTGAACTCTCTCCAGGCTTACTTCGTTACACTTGGAGGGTGTTTGCGAGTTTTAACTTTGAAGGATAAAATCTCTGTTGCTCTTCAAACTCTTCCATTCCATCAATTTCTCTCCAAAATTTGAACTCGCAAGCACACTCTTCAAGTAATTACCTTGTTGGTCCTTGTACATTTTATGAATAAAGAGCTAATTACAAACTTTTAAAACATTGGTACTTGGGATATACTTGGTTGGACCATAAAGAGTTGAAAGTTGTTACGAATGAACTCCATGTGTAATTTTACATTTTACTCATGGAAATCATCCATAAAAATATTCACCTTATTTTTTCTTTACACCACCAATCAAACATACTGTTTTTGAAATTTTCAAACAAGAGTTACTACGGATGCTAGAATACTTTAGATACATTGTAATATCCATTCATTTTATTTAAACCCCATTCCTGTTTATTAATTCAACTAAAAATTATTGTTGATTTTTCAAATTTTAGGGAGACAGTTACGTAGCAGGATCTGCACATTTGGGGGGTGCTGTAGTTGCAGCTATTGCTTGGGCAAGAATTCGGAAAGGCATATTCTAATTTTATTAAAATAACTTTTTTTTCTCTCCTTAATTGATGTTGATGTTGATGTTGATGTTAGGGGAAGTAATGTTATTATTGTGCTAATTGTGAATTGCTAACTGGAGCAAGTGCAAGTGCCTCACAAGCAGCTTATCGGTTAAAAAATGTGTTGGTGCTTTTGCATGATATACTTAATATTTTAGTCTCATTATAATATAAAAATGAAATGTATTCATTTATTTGGATACAACTAAATTTAGGTTCAAAAATTCTCCGCATGATATTTAGGTCCCTTTGATAAGTTCTCCTACGCATAACAGAAGCAGCTACTGCTGGATTCTCTAAATCAAAGTACAAGTGTTATCTACGTTAAAATAATAAAAAAAAAAAAAAACAGTTCAATTACACATCCAAGTATTTTTGTATCCAAGTTGGTTCAAACTTAACAAAAACCACTTTCATCACACCAGTTGGTATCACATGTGCGTTTCAATAATGCAACTGCTTTGTCTTTATCTTTTCTTTCTATTTCTCCGTTTCTTCCTCCTTCTTTTTTAAATTCGTGCACGTAGGTTCTTCTTCTTTTCTTCTTCGCGCATTTCATTATCGTAATTATCAACATCAATATTTTGTTAACAAAAACAAACATTTTGAATTGAATTTGAATTTATATAGTGGACAATGTTCGGTTCATTTAGTATTATACAGTGGTTTCGCTTTAACAATATTTTCAATTCATTCTAGACGCATGTGTTTTTGAATTCGAATTTATATAAGAAATAACATAAGTATCCAATAAAAATGAAGAAAAGAACAATGTTTATAGAACAATAGTTGGTTTTATATTGTGATGATGGCAAAGTAAAGTTATTTACATATTCTCTCATTTTATAGTGCAATTAAAACTATGCATGATTTGAAGAATAAGAAGCAAATAGCTGGGAGACAAAATCTTTTTTTTTTTTGAAAGAGGAGCTCAACACGTAGAGTGGAGCATAGAGAACACACATAGGTAAGACAAATCAGACAAAAAGACCAACACAACAATGAATAGTAACATATATCCCTTTGTTATAGTTCAGAAAGGATATGTTGATAATCTCCTCAACTCCTTTGTCTTTATTCTAGAAGATCCTCCTGTTCCTTTCCAGCCATAAGTTCCAAGTAATCGCACAAAAGCACACCATCCATTTCTTGCACTCCGCCTTCCTTTGTGATGTCTCTGTCCAACTTAAGAAGTGCTCCTTCAACGTACCCAGGCAAGACCATTGTCTACCAACATACGATAGCCATGCACACCAAACCTGCCAAGAAAAACTACAGCCAAGGAACAAGTGGTGATCAAACTCGACATCTGTGTTACATAAAACACACAAGGTACCTTGTTGGTTAATAGCCCCAAGCCGACTCAGTCTCTCCTTTGTGCTGACTCTGCCAGTCAAAACAAACCAAACAAACAACTCCACTCGTGGCGGGACTAGACCTTTCCAGATAGTTTTAGTAAAGCTATAGCTTGTGATATCCTCCGGGATCATTTCCGCCTGCATTACCTGCACAAATGAGTTAGTTGAAAAAATACCATGTTTATCATATTTCCACACAACTCTATCCTCTCTGTCTTGTGCAAGTCTGACCAGCCTTAATGCATCGTGTAACTGGTTCACTAGATCCAACTCCCATTGGAACAATTGTCTTCTCCATTGGAAGTTCCATATCCACTCTAACTCATCCCAAAACCCATAATCCCCTATCACTAATCCTTTTTGGTTTGAAACAGAGAAGAGTCTTGGAAAGCGACCTTTCAATGGACCTCCAATAAGCCAGACATCTTCCCAAAAGCGAGTACCTCTCCCATCTCCCACCTCCATGGACAAACCAGTAATCATCTTCTGCCTCACTTCTTGATTCGTGAACTATAGCTGACAAATATCCCTCCACGGTCCCCCCCGAGAAGGTAATTATTGGTTGGCCAAAGGCACATTTGGATCCAGGTTATTACATGAACAAACGACCTTCTTCCACAACGGACACTCCTCCTTCGAAAAGCGCCACCACCATTTAAACAAAAGAGCTGTGTTGCAGATCAAAGCATCTCCAACTCCCAATCCGCCTAGCCTTTTAGGAGCCTGCACCACTTCCCACTTAACCATAGCCATACCATTCCTCCCATCCTCCTTACTCCAAAAGAATCTTCTCTGCAAGGAAATCAACTTCTCTGCGACAGCCTTAGGCATCTTATATAGGCTCAAATAATAAACTGGAAGACTATTCAACACAGATTTTATAAGCACCAGCTTACCGGCTTTATTGAGAGCCTTGGCCTTCCAAAGGCAAAGCTTTTCCTCCACTTTGTCTATTATCGGCTTCTACGTCTTAACCAATCTCGGGTTTGCTCCTAGTGAGATACCCAGATATTTCACTGGAAGAGTGGCTTCTTTACAACCCAACACCCTACACATACGTTGTACCCACTGCTCGTTACAGTTAATAGGAAACAAGCTAGATTTATCAAAATTAATACTTAAACCTGACATCAACTCAAAGCAACGAAGCAGCCTCCTGTAATTCTTGATGGTCTCTTCCTCAGGTGGGCAAAACAAAATTGTATCATCTGCGAACTGAAGGTGCGACAATTCTATATGATCTCTCCCAACCAACAACGGTGATATACGATCATTTCTAACAGCCTCTCCAATCATCCTATGTAGCACATCAACAACAAGTACGAATAGGAAAGGAGACAGTGGATCACCTTGTCGCAGTCCCCTTTCCATCTTGAACGGCTTAGAAGGCGAGCCGTTAATCAGCACTGACATAGAACATGTACCAACGCACTCCATTACCCAACCCCTCCATCTTCGTCCAAACCCCATCTTTTGTAGTACAAGGTCCACAAAACTCCACTTGACCCTATCATATGCTTTCTAGAAGTCTAATTTTATAATTGCCGCTTCCTTCTTCTTCAGTTTGATCTACTGAACAGTTTCGCACGCGATAAGGGCCCCATCATGAATCTTCTGTCCTTTAACAAAAGCACTCTGTGTCTCTCCCACTAGTCTTGGCATAACTGCTCGCATTATCCTAACCAGTATCTTCGAAATCACCTTATATACACACCCCACCATGCTAATCGGTCGCAGATCTTTGATTTCCTTTGCACCAGTAAACTTAGGGGCCAGCGCCACCCACGTAACATTAGCATCTGCTGGTAACTTTGAATATTGGAAGAAATTCAGAACTGCTGCTGTAAATTCAGAACCAATAGCATCCCAGTACTTCTTTATGAAGTTCATGTTTTAGCCATCACATCCTGGAGCCTTAGATGATTCACAGTCCCACACTGCCTCTCTAACCTCCTGAGATCTCGGTTGCACCTCTAATGCCATAGTATCCCCCTCACTGATTACATCCACCAGACCATCTCTGAACCCCACCAACGATGACTTCTCTTGATGATACAAATTTCTATAAAACTCGTTGATGGCAATCTTGATCCTAGCTTGATTTCTTATCAGACGTCCATTAATAACCAGTGCATCAATTCTATTATTCCTCCTCCTTTCAGAAGCTAAGTTGTGGAAGTATCTGGTATTTTTATCCATGTCCCTCGCATGTCTAGACCTCGACATCTGTTTCCAATGTAGTTCTTTCCTCACATACCATTTCTCACAGCACACAACTAATGCCCTTCTTCTTGCCTCTACCGTTCCATCATAAACCCTGTTACCCACCATGTCATCTAATTTCTTTATCTCTTCCTCAAACTTCAAAATTTTCTTGTCCATGTCCCCAAAATTAGCTCTATGCCATCTTCCCAGAGGACCCGTCAATGCCTTCAATTTATCAGTAAATTGTACCTCTCCTAACCCTCTCCATTCCTCTTTAACCATCCTCAGAAAACCTTCATGCGTGAACCACAAATCTAGACTTCGAAACAGTCTCGGGCCGTCCCTTAACCTCTTATCCTCCACTATAATAGGACAGTGATCTGACAAACCCCGTGGCTCCCCTCTTAAGCGAGAATTAGGGAATACATCAAGCCATTCCAGGCTAACCAGGGCTCTATCAATAGGGCTACAAGATCGCCCTCTAAACCATGTAAACTTACGGTCAGTAATCGGCAAGTCCACTAAACCCATGTCATTTATCCAGTCCTTGAAATCTTCTGCCGATGAAGGTAGCCTATCAGTGCCGGGAGACAAAATCTTGATTGCTGATATTAATTATAGTTATAGTTATTATTAGTGTATAACTTGTTGTGCGGAAACTAATATTATTGACAAGTCATTTAATTTGGCAGCAGTTTTCTACACATTCATTCCCAATTTTTATTTCAAGCTTGCTTGAAATTTGTGGAATCCAGAGTATAGTTGGGTGAGATTCATATATGGTGTTTGATTCATTTAGTATTATACAATGATTTTGTTTTAATAATTTTTTTGGTTCATTTATAGTCCAGGTGTGTTGTTGATGAATAATTTGTCCCAATAGTTAGAATGGCTTTCAAGATAAATTGAATAGAATGGAATAAAATCTAATACAATTGAATAAAGTAATAATAAATAATTTCATTCTTTTTTGCTAAAAAAGACTCAATCATTAACAAAAACACATCGAATTTATTTTTGGATTCAAATGAATCTCAATTAAACTAAGAAATAAACCGAAATTACTTAAGGAATAAAAAATTTGGTCAATACTTATCAGCAACATCAAGTGAACCTCAATTAACACACAAATGAATCGAAATAAATTAAGAAATAAATCGGAATTTTTTAATGATGGCAGCAGAGAAAATCAGAACTAATAAAGATGTTCGCAAAATGTTGGTATTATTGGTGATGACGATAACGAAAAAGAAAAAAAAAGAAGACGCAACATTGAAAAAGAAGAAGAATCTGCGTGCGCGAATTTGGAAGGAAAATGAGAAGGAAGAGGAGGACAAGAAAATAGGGAAGAAGGAGAAGGAAAAAGAAGCATATAATTTAAAAAGTTGTTATAACAACTTGGTTAGACTTAGTTAAATATTTTGCTTAGCTTAGATGCAGAACTTTATTCTTAAAAAAAAGTGTTATGTGCATTAATATTATTTCTATGTATAAATTTAAAATAATCATTATTACTGCATATGATATTTGAATAACACTATTTACCAAAATAATAGAAAATAGATTTTTTTTTTATAACTTACAAGTATATTTATTTCGATAAAAATGTACATATTATATTTTATTAATTTGTGTTGCATAGGTAAATGATTTTTACTCGTGTTAAGTATATGTTTTAACTTTAATATTTTCAACGTTTTTAAAGTTTATTCTTAACGTTTAGTTTAATTTTATCTTTATGTTTGAAATATGTTGTGGTAATATTTAAAATTAAGGTGGAGAAGAATTTGTGAGGTCCAAATTCTTTTGGATAAAAGTTTCAATTTATTTGTCAAAACAGTAGATTATTCAACTTCTTCGCCTAAACGATGGTAAAGTATTCTGTAAAAGATTTTAATGCTTAAATTAAAAAGAATTTATATCAGAATTGAATGAATTAAAATTAAGAAATACTTCAATTTGATAAAGTATTTATTTTGTTGGATTTGTTAGACTTCTATGGACCCTTTATAAATTCAGACTAGTAAATTTGGATCATAGTATTATCTTTAGACCATGCAAAATACATTTTACCTGTTAATTCTATTTTTATTTTAATTTTTTTTTATCATGCGCATGGACGCATGGTACATATTCTTTATAAATTCAGTAAAAAACTTTACTATTTTCCAATTCTCCTTTTCACTAAAAAAAATTATACTCCAAATATTATTTCTTGCTCTCTCCATTTTTTCTAAAATTTCTGAACTAATTCTACGATCTCTCTACTTTTTTTGAAATTTCTAAACAAATTATTTGAAAATTCTATCGAGGCTCTCAAAGTATAAAAGTAGGGTTATGTTAGGTAACTAACGAGTTTCTTGAACAACATTAACAATGGCTTTAAAATTGGCCCAATTTAAATAAAACACATTACACCCCAAATTACTTACCTAAATCTTAATATTAGAATAACCATCTGCACACCTAATAAATTGAACATCCGATATATCCATTATTCACATTGTTTAATATTTTCATTGTCTACCTATACTTTTTTATAAAAATATTGTGATATAAAAAGGATTGAATTGTAATTACCTTTAACTTTAATGGATTTTTAGTAGAAAGCTTTATAATCATATACACAAATTTTAAGGATGAATTAAGGTAGGTAAAATTAAATTTAAGATGTTATGTGTTACGGACTGCCAAGTCCAGCTCAAGAAGTCACCGGGTCGGGACACTGCCCCGCCCAGGCCCAAACCTCTAGCAAAGGAGTTCAACGGGTCGGTTCTTAAGACCCGACCTAGGGCCCGACCGACCTACCACTTGGGGCGTACCATCGCTCGGGTCGGTACCCTCGGGGCAACGCCCAGCCTCCCGACTTGAAGTCCGGGACGACCTGCCCACATGGAATACGACAGCTCAGCTCCTCGATCACTGGGCTAGGCCATCACTAGGCCCACCCAACGTAGTATATAAGGGGAGAGGACAACTCTCCCCCCGAGGTACGTCACCATTCTTACCTAATATAGCCACCCTCTGGTACGGACTCCGACATGATCGTCGGAGTGTCCTTGCAGGTGGCCACCCCCCTTTCTTTTCCTGCTTCGTCCAGCCTCCGACGTCTCCAGCACGTTCTGATCCTCGCTCCACGTCAGCTCGGAGTCTCTCCCTCTCTCCTACTCATCACTACCCGACAACCCGAGAACTCCAGGTAACGAACATTGGCGCCATCTGTGGGGAACCC
>NC_029785.2:118679193-118690516 GCF_000816755.2 Arachis ipaensis | reverse complement strand
CCTCTATTCACCCAACCAACAAATGTACACCAAAACCCCCGAAAGGCGCCCCTTCGGGCGGACGGGAGCCGACAGCGCCAAGATCATGCAAGAGCTCAGGCATAGAGTACAAAATCTCGAGCGGGAGTTGGCGGCGAGGGGCCAATCCCACGGAAACGCTAGCCACTCGCACGGCGGTGCTAGCCAGTCCCACACCCACACCCGCTCCCCCACCCGAGCACACGATAGCCAAAGTATAAGCCTAACAAGGCACGAAGAGGCACACACGCAAGCAACTTCCAGATCCACTCGAAGCAAGTTGGAAAGCCACTGGGGGTCCCAGAAGGAGGAGGCCAGGAGACAACAAGATCCCATTATGATGGGAGCAACCCCTTTCCACCCCTCAATCCTCAAGGTTCTGCTCCCGAGAAACTTCGACAAGCCGACGGACATGAGGTATGATGGGACCAAGGACCCCCAGGAGCATGTCACAACCTTTGAAGCAAGGATGAACTTGGAAGGGATAGGCGACGCGATTAGATGCCGAGCATTTCCCGTGACACTGGCCGGACCAGCGATCAGATGGTTCAACGCCCTCCCACAAGGGTCCATCACAACCTTCGCAGACATATCCCAAAGCTTTTTGGCTCGGTTCACGACGCGCATAGCCAAAGTAAAGCACCCAATCAACTTATTGAGGGTCACTCAGAAACCCGGGGAACCGACCAGGAAGTTTCTGGATAGGTTCAATGACGAGTGTCTGGAGATCGACGGCCTCACAGACTCAGTCGCTAGCCTATGCCTAACAAATGGGCTACTGAACGAGGACTTCAGAAAGCACCTCACAACCCAGCCCGTATGGACCATGCAGAAAATCCAAAGTGTAGCCAAAGAATACATCAACGACGAAGAGGTCAGTCAGGTCGTAGCAGCCAATAAACAGCTACTCCCTAACCCGCCAGCCCGGCAAAC
Organism: Arachis ipaensis; assembly: GCF_000816755.2. Lineage (NCBI taxonomy): Eukaryota > Viridiplantae > Streptophyta > Magnoliopsida > Fabales > Fabaceae > Arachis > Arachis ipaensis. The sequence continues at coordinate 118,689,565 of NC_029785.2, read as the reverse complement.
CCATCAAGTCGACAGGCACAAAGAAGCTCCCAAGGACGGCACCCTAAGCAAGTTACCCAAGCACCCATGGGTAGGAAGGTTCACGAACTACACGCCACTTACGGCGCCCATAGTGGAAGTCTACCAGCAAATTGCGGATAAGGGAATCCTGTCCAGACTTAGACCATTGAAGGAAAGAACGGGAGGCAACAAGAGCCTTTACTGCGATTACCACAATGGGTTCGGTCACAAAATACAAGACTGCTTATACCTCAAAGACGCCTTGGAACATGCCATCAGAGAGGGGAAACTGAGGGAATTCTCCTGGCTCATCAGGGAACTGAGGAGGCGGGAAAGAGAACGCTCCAAGGAAGACCGGAGCCGAACTGTTAAGCCAAGACAAGAACCCACAGGAGATGCCGGTAACCCCCCAGCTTTCGTGGTCACAGCCCCCCAAATCCGAGTTGGCAACAAAAAAGGATACCCGCGTACTCTCCATCTCGACAGATGGTCCCACCGCCAGCAAAAGGCATCCCACAATATCCTTTGGCCCAGAAGACAAATGGTTCAATGACCTCCCCAAAAACCTCCCTATGGTAGTTACATCAATGGTCGGGATGGGACTGGTTAGGCACATCCTCGTCGACACGGGAGCCGACTCTAATATCTTATTTAGAAACGTGTTCGATGCCATGGGACTCAGAGAATCCGACCTCAGAAATCACCAACATGGAGTTATGGGGCTAGGCGATAACTACATCAAACCTGACGGGACGATCTCCTTCCCAATCAGTCTAGGAACCGGTGACACCAGGAAATCGGAAATCGGTTATGGCAGACTTTGTAGTCCTCAGAGATTCCACTGCTTATAACATCATCCTAGGGAGGAAAACTATCAATGAATTCTCAGCTGTAATATGCACCAAGTTCCTAACAATGAAGTTTATAACGGACAAGGGAACAGTTAGTTCCATAAGGGGAGACCTAGAGACGGTAGTCGCTTGCGACAGTGCCAGTCTCTCCTTAAGGAAAGAGTCTAAGAAGGCGGCCGGCGTATTCCTAGCAGATCTGGACGTTAGGATGGAGGACAAGCCAAGACCTGAACCAGAAGGGGACATGGAAAAGTTCCAAATAGGAAAATCGGCAGATCAGTTTACTTTCATAAATAGGAACCTACCCCACAAACTCAAGGACCCCCTCATAGAGATCGTGAGGGCAAACGGCGACCTCTTCGCATGGACCCCATCAGATATGTCGGGATTGGATCCCGAGGTCATGTCCCACCGGCTAGCCATAAAGCCCGAGGCCAAACCAGTAGCCCAGCGGCGTAGGAAGATGTCGTAAGAAAGAGCCGAAGAAGTCGCCAAGCAAACAGCAGGACTGCTAGAAGCAGGGTTCATCAAAGAGCTCGAATACTCGACATGGCTGTCCAATGTTGTCCTAGTCAAAAAAGCTAGTGGAAAATGGAGGATGTGCATCGATTACTCCGACCTGAACAAGGCATGCCCAAAAGACTCCTTTCCCCTCCCCAACATTAACACCTTGGTTGACTCGGTGGCGGGATATCGTTTTCTCAGCTTCATGGATGCCTATTCCGGCTATAACACCAGGGGGCACCTATTGCTACAATGTAATGCCCTTCGGGCTGAAGAACGCGGGAGCCACCTACCAAAGGTTGATGAGCAGAGTCTTCCACAACCTCATTGGCAAGACGGTAAAGGTATATGTCGACGACATCCTGGTAAAAACAGCAGAGCCGAACAAGTTAATAGACAACCTCCAGGCTGTCTTCAAAGCACTAAGGAAATTCAACATGAGGCTTAACCCACTTAAATGCGTATTTGCCATGGAAGCAGGAAAATTTCTGGGGTTCATGATAACACAAAGAGGAGTAGAAGCCAACCTGGACAAATGCGAAGCCGTCCTCAAGATGGCAAGCCCTGGGTGCATCAAAGATGTGCAAAGGCTCATCGGAAAGCTCACGGCTCTGTCTCGGTTTCTCGGAGCCTTGGCTGAAAGGGCAATCCCATTCTTTAACCTAATGAAGAAATGAATCACTTTCGAGTGGACCCCGGCATGTGAAGAAGCATTCAGCCATTTCAAGAAGATACTCTCGGAACCTCCCGTACTCAGCAAGCCCAGAGAAGGGGAGCCCCTATACCTCTATTTGGCCGTGATTACGCAAGCGATGGCGGCAGTCCTAGTCCGGGAAGAGGACAAGGCTCAGCACTCAATATACTTTATCAGCAAAATACTCCAGGGCGCAGAGATGAGGTACACCAAGTTGGAAAAACTGGCCTACGCTCTACTGATCTCATCTAGAAGGCTAAAGCAATATTTCAAAGGGCACACAATCTTTCTGAGAACCGACCAAGCCATTCGACAAGTCCTCCAAAAACCCAACCTGGCAGGAAGAATGATGGCATGGGCAATAGAGCTGTCCCAATATGATTTGCAATACGAACCAAGATAGACAATCAAAGCCCAAGCCATGGCAGACTTCCTTGTAGAAGTCACATGGGAGACTCCTGACACACTGGACACACGGTGGAAACTCCACATTGACGGAGCATCTAACCAAACGTTCGGAGGCGCCGGGATCATCCTCAAAAACTCGACAGGAGTAGCCTACGAGCAATCCATCAAGTTCGAGTTCCCGGTCTCCAATAACCAGGCCAAGTATGAAGCACTGATAGGGGGACTGATACTAGCCAAAGAAGTCGGAGCGTCAAAAGTGGAAATCAGTAGCGACTCCCAAGTCGTCACCTCCCAAGTAAATGGCAGCTACCAAGCCAGGGACGCACTGCTACAAAAATACCTGGAAAAGGTAAAAGAGCTATGCAAAAGCTTCGAAGAAGTCACAATCCAGCACGTCCCAAGAGAAAGAAATGCCCGAGCCGACCTCCTCTCCAAGCTCGCGAGCACCAAACCCGGAACGGGGAACATATCCCTAATTCAAGGGCTGGCAACGGAACCTGCAATCGTCATGTGCACAACCCAGGTGCCAAATCCACCTTCATGGAAAGACCCCATCTCTTGGTATCTGGAGCATGCAAAAACACCCCCAGATGAGAAGGAAGTACAGGCTATTAAGAGGGAAGCCCCCAAATATACAATTATACAAGGACAATTGTACAAGCGAGGGCTTCACCAACCCCTACTCAAATGCTTACATCCCGACCAAACGGACTATGACCTAAGAGAAGTCCACGAAGGGTGTTGTGGTCACCACATCGGGGGAAGATCTTTAGCAAGAAAGATCATCCGAGCAGGATACTACTGGCCCACAATGATGTCGGATGCCCAGGAGTTCGTGAAAAGATGCAAAAAATGCCAAGAAAATGCCAACTTTCACAAAGCACCTCCCGAGGAGCTCAGTTTAATGATGGCCCCCCGACCCTTCGCTCAATGGGGTATCGACCTCCTGGGGCCATTCCCACCAGGGCCCGGATAAGTAAAGTACTTAACAGTGGCCATAGACTATTACACCAAATGGGTGGAAGCAGAACCACTAGCCAGCATATCCGCAGCAAATTGCCAAAAGTTTGTGTGGAAATAAGTGATCACTAGATTCGGGATCCCAGAGACCGTCATATCAGACAACGGGACACAGTTCACTGACAAAAAGTTCAAAGGATTCCTAGAAGGCCTAAGGATCAAACAGAGGTTCTCCTCAGTCGAGCACCCCCAAACCAACGGCCAAGTCGAAGCAGCCAACAAAGTCATCCTAAAGGGGCTGAAGAAGTGACTTGAAGGGAAGAAGGGCTCATGGGCAGACGAGCTAGCCTCAGTCTTATGGTCGTACAGAACCACCCCCTAGTCATCTACCGGCGAAACCCCCTTCCGACTCACATATGGAGTAGACACAGTCATCCCAGTCGAGGTCGGGGAACCAAGCCCAAGGTTACTCCTCGGAGGAGGAAGTGAGGCGATCGAAAAGGACCTGGCCGACGAGACGAGGCAAATGGCACACCTAGCAGAAGCAGCAATAAAGCAAAGAATAGCCCTAAGGTACAATGGCAAAGTACTGAAGAAAAGCCTAGGAGAAGGCGACCTGGTCTTACGACATAACGACATAGGACCACCAACCCCTGGAGAAGGCAAGCTAGCCGCGAATTGGGAAGGACCTTACAGAGTAAGAGAAGTCCTTGGCAAAGGAGGCTACAAGCTAGAAAAATTGGATGGAAACGAGGTGCCGAGAACATGGAACATGGCAAACCTCAGGAGGTTCTACTCGTAAGAAGGGACGACCACACGACCTGACAACCTCAACCCCCCTCCTATGTTCCACCTTTACATTCTCTTTTTATGTCTCTCTCTTCTACAATCATATCATTTTCTTCTATTATCTTTCACTTAATTACGCATTACATTGTTTCCTTGACTCAGAATCCTAACAATATGATAAGTTTACTTTTTGCAAGTCTCAAATCGGAATAACAAGCGAGACAAAAAAGGAGAACGGTCGACCTAACGGAAACTCGGGACTGATCACCCCGGGAACCATAAGGGACCAAAAGAAAACAAATCAGCTCAGATAAGCAACAACAAATAAATACCACGATAACAGTAAACCAAAAGGCCGCGACGGCCCGAGCAAACAAAAAGTAAAAGCAAAGCCACGACGACCCGAGTAAAACAAGCAATAGCCAAAACGGCAATTCAAAATAAAGACAAAGTATTCGGTACAACCAAAGGGCGCCTTGTAATAGACCCCAAAATAAAAAGCAAGTTACAAGATAAACCAAAAGAACATGAAAGTTGGAAAATATCCATCTAATGCTTAAGGATGTCAACAATCTTCCTGCCCTCCACGGTCTTCATTGAACTAACTTGAGAGAGGTCGAGGTCGGGAGCCAGCATGACCACTTGAAGCTTAATCCCCTCCTCAGTCAGCTTAACGGCCTCACGAGCCCCCTTGGCGAGCTCTTTGTTCTTTTTCTTCAGGGCGGCCATCTCTCGAGTAGTAGCCTCCGCCGAGCGCTCTGCCAACTTTAGCTTCTCCTCCAATTCTTCAACCCTCTTCTTGGTAGCAGCAGTCTCACCACGGGAGGCATTCAGATCCTTCATCAAATCCATGTCCTGATCTACCAGCCTGTTGATCTCCCTGGCATCTTCCTCAGCGTTTTTCTCCTGCTCAGACAACTTTGTCTTAAGGGACTCCTCCCGAGACCGTGAATCCGTCAGATCTTTTTGCGAGTTCTGAAGCTTTACTTCCATAGCATGATAATTGCCCAAGACAGGCTCCACTTTCTTGGCAATAGCAGCAGCTCGGAGAAGACTATGGTAGATCCACCTCGTCTGCTCGGAAAGGTTGGTTTCATGGAAAAACTCCTCGGTTCCAGGAAGCAATTGGGACTCAATAAAAATTCCAGCATTAAAGTTTTTCTCCATAACCGAAAGCGCCTTTCCGGTATCTCGCTTCCTCTTCTTTGGGTTGCTCGCAACCTTTGGCTCGTCGTCACCAAAACCAAAGTCCTCCTCAAAAGTCTCCGTCTCCACATCCTGGGCCCCCACAGTGTTCTCGGGAGGAACCACCTTCTCTGGCTGAACCTGGTCAGCCCCGTCTGCCTGACCGCTGGCCTCCCTGGTTTCTCCCTGCTCCTGACTCGCCGTGGGAGTTGCCAAGGAATCGTCCTCACCCTCATCATCTCCCTGGATGAGGTTCATTAAATAAGCCAAAGTCTTCTTCCCACCAGCCATGGAAACTACGAACAAAGAAAAAGAAAGCAAAGCTGTGAATAAGAGGAATAAAACTTGAAAAGGTACAAAGGGAAAGGAACTCACCAACATACGACCGACCAGCCTCCCGATCCCCCATAACCATTCGGAGATTAAGGTTCCTTTCACCAAAGATGGCTAATAGGATATCAGCAATATTACGATCTTCTGGACTCAGCCAATCGTAAGAGACCTTTATTAGATAGTCGGATCCCGCCCCAAAACTCCAGTAAGTCGGGATCCGCCTAGCTCCTTCAACCGTAAGCCAGAAAGGTTGGTGACCTTCAACCGGCCTAACTTTGAAGTAGGTAGACTTGAAGCCATGATAAGAATCCTCGAAGAGGCCAAAGATTCTACGACCTTGTTTGGCCCTAAAAGACATATATCCCTTCTTAGCCTTCCCCTGGCTAGAAGGGTTCATGAGCAAAAAGAGATAAAGGAAGACATTCACTGAAGTCGGCAGCTCCAGATACTCGCAAATCATCTCGAAGCATCGGATGGAGGCCCAACTGTTTGGGTGAAGCTGTGACGGAGCAACATCACAGCGATTTAACAATGCCATGACGAAGGGGAAGAAGGGAAGACGAAGCCCCAAGGTCGTGAACATGGACTCGTAAACCCACAACCAATCAACAACTCTAGGAGAGGCCAAGTTCTTTTGACACACACGCTCCCGACCAGCAAGGATGTATACTTGATAAAGCGCCTCCTTGGGACCTCCTCCACAAAGGAGCCCTGATTGGCGTAGCTTCTGGAGCCCCTCCTTTGTCATCCTAGAAGGGGTATCCTTAACATCGGAGGAAACCCAGGCGTAGTGGTCGACAAAGTCGGCTAAAGGGCGCTGAGCCTTACTCGAGGAAGCAAGACGCTCGGCCATACCTATAGCGGGGGCACCACTTAGTCAAGACGGAAAGTCGGAAACCCTCAAAACAATAAAAGCGAAAAGGAAAACTATGAATTACCCTCTAAGCCCCCTACACTAACCTAGAATACAAGAAAAAACAACGAACCCAGGAAAAACCCAGTGGCACCCCCTCTAGAAGAAGAAAAAGCAAAAGAAATACAGAAACACAAGCGTACACAAACAAGAATGCACAAAAATTAAAGAGAAGCAACAAAAAGGGGAAAAAAGCCATAAAAGCTTACCAGGAAAAGCAGAATCTGTAAAAAGCAGACAGAAAGAAAGATGGGGCACTGGAAGCAAGAACGATCAAAGCACAGCAGAAGCAGGAGCAGCAGCGGATGAGAAAAATGAAAAGTAAAAGGGAGAGGAAGTTACGAAGTAAAAATAAGGGAGAAAAACGTAACTGCCGAGGAAGAGCACCAAAGGGCAGGGGCATATTCGTCACTTCACCCAAAAAAATTTCAAATCAATGAAATGATGGGCATTCAATGCCCAGCGCCAAAACCAAAGAAGTAGCACAAAGATCGAAGTGACCAAGCGTGAGAAACATGAAACGCCATCAATGGGTTCCTGAAAAAGAAGAAAAGTTTGCCGCCCTGGCAAATAAGACAAACGCGCCCAGCCACGAGCCCCAGACCTCAAGACTGGCGCGTTAGGGGCACTGTTACGGACTGCCAAGTCCAGCCCAAGAAGTCGTCGGGTCGGGGCACTGCCCCGCCCAGGCCCAAACCTCCAGCAAAGGAGTTCAACGGGTCGGTTCTTAGGACTCGACCCAGGGCCCGACCGACCTACCACCCGGGGCGTACCATCGCTCGGGTCGGTACCCTCGGGGTAGCGCCCGGCCTCCCGACCCAAAGTCCGGGACGACCTGCCCACGTGGAATACGATAGCTCAGCTCCTAGATCACTGGGCTAGGCCATCACTAGGCCCACCCAACGTAGTATATAAGGGGAGAGGACAGCTCTCCCCCCGAGGTACGTCACCATTCTTACCTAATATAGCCACCCTTTGGTATGGACTCTGACTTGATCGTCGAAGTGTCCTTGCAGGTGGCCACCCCCTTTTTTTCTCCTGCTCCGTCCAGCCTCTGACGTCGCCAGCACGTTCTGATCCTCGCTCCATGTCAACTCGGAGTCTCTCCCTCTCTCCTACTCATCACTACCCGACAACTCGAGAACTCCAGATAACGAACATTATGGCATTTTAAATTTAAGATATTTATTTACAAAGAAGGCATAACTTTCTTAAGATGCACTTTTGTTTCTTAAATCTATGATCATGACCAAGAATTTTCTTTAACATGTATCAAAAAATAAAATAAAATAAAATAAATTCTATAACTAAAATTATTGAAAATTATTCTGGACATATCTATGTATTTACTAGAATTTAAACTTGTTGTAGCTGTTGGGAATAAGTAGTATGACCACAATCCAATTAATTATGTGTCAAATAATTTGTTATTGTTATTATATTAAAATGTTAACATAATAAGATGCTTGATTAAATTTAGAGATTTATCATTGTGATAGTGATAATAATATTGAGAGATGAATCTTTTATAATTTAATCTAAATTGTTTTTGGTTATAGGATTATTAAAAAGGATATTATAATTCGAAAAGATCAATATATATACAATGGTCTTCATTGGATGAAGATTAATAGATCTCTTTTATTAAATTATATATATAGATGGTGCATATAAAGATATGACCATTGAACTGACTCACTTTGAGAATTCCTAATGTTTATAATTACCGCATATTTGTCAATAGGATATTCTTAAGATGAACATGGTAATATAGTTTTCTTTGACCTGCGACTATCATAATAATTAACAAAGTATTTATTATACTTTGATTCCGGACACCTAATACCCTAGGGTGCTAGTTGAATGGATATTGGGTATGATTTATATACTTGTAGAATTAATTATTAGTCAATAAGAAATCCGTCAACTCTCGGTAAAGAGTTTGAGCTCTATGATTATAATGACTAAAATGAATAAAACTTTGGCCAAGGGAATTGAATGAATGAAGAAATGAGTTTCTTAGGTCATTCACAGTTCATTATAATAATGGTAACAAGTTAGAGTTTGACAATTAAACCATACTCTAAGGGTTAACCAAGAGCTGGAAAGATGGAGAAATTACACTTTGTTCTTCTGAGGTTCTTAGTAAAAATAGATTACTTCATACTATTGGGTCGTTGATGAGTGTTGCTAGACGCCAACCTTGATTAGTAAATTTAGTATGACTAATTTACTACCCGCTTAATATTGAACCTATGGGTCCACACACTAATGAGTGTTTTAATCTTTACTGTAGAATTATTTAATTATTATTTTAATTTGATCAAATAAATAATTATATTAATTCAAATAGAATATTATTATATTATTTGCTAGGACCAAGAATATAATAATAATATGATAATTGAGAATATTAAATGAGATTTGAGAATAATTAGTTATTCTATTCTAAACTTGAATTCTAAATTTGGATGAGATTCTAACTGATACTGTTTCAAATTTAGTTATGATATGATTCATAAATTTAAAAGATTCAAGTTTAAAATAGTAAAATATGATTCAAATTTAAATTGAGATTCAAACTTAAAATCAGTAATAAATCTCATGCTATATATATGTATGCAAGAGAAGAGAAAAGAGAAGAGAATAAAACACAAGAGTTTTATTTCTTTATCTCTACACACATAAACATATGTGAGCCTAATTCTTGGAGAAAAATTTTATGGCATGCAAAGAGTTGTAAGAGGTTTCTCAATTTAGATCAGATGTCTATTGGTCAAGGAGTTGACAGCAAATGTTGATCTCGGTGTGGATACGCATAGCGCCTTCGTATAATCGAAGGAGAAAGTGATTTTTACTAGCGTACGTAGGTATTTAGATCTGATCTATACATATATACTATATTATCAGAATAAAATTTAAGTACAAAATAAATTTTTATGATTACTTTATTTTCTTTTGCTGCGTGTTATAAACACATAGTAATTCTTCCTTAGCTACTTAGACTAAATTCCTATTTTCTTATTTATCTTTTAAATACGACTGTTGATTTGACTTAATCAATGGTTAATGTTTAATTAATACTTTATATGTAATTCGTTTACTCTTTTTATAAAAAATTATATACACATAAAAAGTGATTCTTTCTCTATATTAATTTATGATAACAAATATGTAACAGAAGATAGAAAAAATATGATTTAAACAAAATAAAAATAAATAAAATTTCTTCTAACACAGAAAAAGAATAGAATATCTCTCATTTTCTCGACGAAGGCGACGAGTTAAACAAAAACTTTTTTTAGTATCCAATTTTATCCCTCAACTTGCATTGACTAAATCTTATATTTTCATCAACATGCTTTTCAGATAACAAAGTTTAATTATTCGGTTAGTTTTATATAATTTTTATTAAAATTTTAGTTATTCTGTAAAAATATTCATTTTTATGTTTAATATAATAAATGGTAGGATATTTTATAAGCAAATATTTTAGGACTCTTATAATTTTTCTTTAAAAATAACTATTAATAAAGACTTAAGAGAAAAGGATAAATAGGTTCCTGATCTTTTGTTCTGCGGATATTTTTGTCCCTGACCATTGAAAAATACTTTTAAGTCCCTGACATTCACAAAACTTGGACAGATCTATTTGTCCTTTTTAAAATTTTCACCTATTATAAAAATTTAGTTACAAATTTTTAAAATATAAAAAAATATTAAATAATTTATAAA
>NC_029785.2:118614247-118678737 GCF_000816755.2 Arachis ipaensis | reverse complement strand
TAGTAAAATTTAATTTATTTCCAAGTGGTATTTATCTGTCTAAAAACTACTAAAATGGGTATAGACTGTTATGATAAGTATGAATGTCCATCTCTCCAATCAAATTAATTTTGGGCTGTGCAATATCAACTATGAGCGGTGCTTTGTTTCTCCATGATAGACTTTATATTAATAAAGTTTGAAAAGGAAAATTTTGGACAAGTATAAATAGGACATGGATTTATGATAATACGTACACACAAAATTAATAACAATTCTTTCTCTCTTTATACTGTCACACAATAATAAACATTCTCTTCCTTCTTTCTGCACTATTAATATCTCTCTATTTATGTTACTACATATATTAATAAATATATATGAATCATTCTTATTGAGTTAGTTATAATATTAGAGTCTTCTATTTACACATCTTTATTTTATATTTAGTACATCTTCCTTATTTATTTTACAACACGTTATCAGCACGAGACTTTGACCAAAATTTAGGAAGACTAAGGTAACAAATTTTCATTATGTCGAAGCTCTCTCATCTTGAATTCAATGCTCTTGATATATCTAGAAACAATTATTTATCATGGATATTAGATGCTGAAATTCATCTTGATTCAATGGATCTTGGAAATACCATTAAGGCTGAAAATAATGCATCCCAGAAGGATAAAGGCAAAGCCATGATTTTTCTTCGTCGTCATCTTGACGAAGGATTGAAAAATGAATATCTCACATTAAAAGATTATGCAGATCTTTGGAAAGACCTTGAAGAAAGGTATAATCATCAAAAGACGGTGATACTTCCTCAAGCCTGATATGAATGGACGCACTTGCGTCTACAGGATTTTAAATCCATAAATGAATATAATTCTGCAATGTTTCGAATCACCTCACGAATAAAATTATGTGGGGGAAAAGATAACTGATAATGATATGTTGGAGAAAACTTTCTCAATCTTTCATGCCTCGAATGTGCTCCTGCAGCAGCAGTATCGAGAAAAAGGATTTAAAAAATATTCTGAGTTAATTTCTTACCTTCTTATTGCTGAACGCAACAATGAGTTGCTTTTAAAAAATCACGAAGCACGCCCAGCTGGCGCTGCCCCATTTCTTGAAGTAAATGCGGCAAATCATTACCCCAAAAGAGGTAAATGGCAAAGCTTTAGTAATAAGAAAAACTATGGAAGGAAAAGGAATTATGTTCAAAAGAGAGGATCTCACCGGAAGTGGGATAAAGAAAGAAATATTGGGCAAAATAAATCAACAGAGGATAAGTGTTTTCGTTGTGGTGGAAAGGGCCATTGGTCACGTACCTGTCGTACCCCAAGGCACCTAGTCGATCTTTATCAAGCATCTTTGAAAAAAGACGACAAAGGAAAAGAGTCGAATTTTGTTTCGAATGATGTTGAAAATTTCACCACTCATGATGATGTTTCTGACTTCTTTGAGGATCCTGAAAGAAATATTGGCCATTTGATCAATGATGGAATAGTTTAATATGTGAGATTGTTAAGTATTCATGTAAATAAATAATGTAAAGAACTTCTTATTAAGTTTTATTTTCTATGCATATGAATAATGTATATAAATAATGTTTAATAAAATATTTATGAATTTCAAAATTATTGAATGTGTCAAATTTTAAAATAAAATTTTAGTATATGAAATTATGTGCAGTGTTTCTTAGAAAAATAATTTCAATCAAGAATTCAATTTGACTGTGCATGCTACCCATTTTATTATTATTTATCTTTGAAGAAAATGGCAAGAATATATAATGAAGATGTATGCCTTGTGTATAGTGCAAGTTCACACACCATTCTCAAAAATGATATATATTTTATCCATCTTGTGCCAAAAGAAGAATATGTTAATACTATTATTGGCTTAGGCAATGTGATTGAAGGGTCCAAAAGAGCTATAATTTTATTTCCCGGAGGAACAAAATTCATAATAAATAATGCACTATTGTCTACCAAGTATCTAAGGAACTTATTGAGTTTCAAAGATATTCGCCGAAATGGATATCATATTGAGATTATGAATGAGGGAGGTCATGAGTACTTATGTATCACAACTCATGATTCAAATAAAAAGGTTATATTAGAAAAGTCACCCTCACTTTCATCTGGGTTATATTATACCAAGATTAGTACAATTGAATCACATGCCATTGTAAACCAGAAGTTTACTAGCCCAAATGAATTCATAACTTGGCACGACCGATTGGGTCATCCGGGAACAACCATGATGCGGAGAATTATTGAAAACTCCTATGGACATTCACTAAAGAACAAGAAGATTCTTAAATCTAGTAAATTTTGTTGTGCTGTATGTTCTCAAGGGAAGTTAATTTTAAGGCCATCACCAGTAAAGATTGGATTTGAGTCCTCTGAATTCCTAGAAAGGATTCAAGGCGATATATGTGGACCTATTCATCCACCATGTGGATCTTTTAGATATTTTATGGTCCTAATAGATGTATCTTCAAGATGGTCACTTGTGTACTTATTGTCTTCTCGCAAACTGGCGTTTACGAGATTACTGGCTCAAATTATTCGATTAAAAGCATAATTTCCAGAAAATCCAATCAAAGCAATTCGTCTTGATAATGCTGGTGAATTTACTTCCCAAGCTCTTGATGCTTATTGTATGGCTAACAAAATAAGTGTTGATCATCCAGTAGCTCATGTTCATACACAAAATGGGTTAGCACAATCACTTATTAAACGCCTCCAATTAATTGCTAGACCCCTTACTTATGAGAACAAATCTCCCAACTTCTATTTGGGGCATGCTATTTTACATGCCGCAGCACTTATTCGTTTGAGGCCAACGAGTTACCATCAGTTCTTTGATGAGTCCATATTTGATGATATAATTTGACTCAAATTAGATGGATTCTAGCACATAAACTCACACTTAAGCGCCAAAATAGCATACTTTTATGTTTTGTCCCCAATTTGATCCTAAATGTGAAAACATGCAATTTTGTACTTGAAATGAGCAATTTAATTCCACTGTTATGCCATTCGATGCCGTGATATGGTTTGTGAGTGATTTCAGGCCTTGGAGGAAAGAATGGATAGTCAAAAGTGTAGGAAAGCATGTACAAAGGAGAAAATATGAAGAAAACAAGGAAAAGCACACACAGCGAAGTGTGCATGCGCACAGCCCAACGTGCATGCGCACAAGCGAGAATTTCCATGTGTGCGTACGCACGCACCTGTGCGTACGCACAGGTCAATTTTCAGCCGAGTGTGCAGACGCACACGTCTGTGCGTCCGCACAGGTCCCTGCACGTGATTACATTAATGAAACACGTGCTGCGCGAATTTGGAGGCCCTTGGCTCATTTTTGGAAGGCTGAAATGTTGTTTTAGAGTGCTATATAAAGGAGACTTCAACACATATCAAAGGGGAGAGCTTTTCATTAGGTTTTAGTTTAGTTTTTCATAGTAATTAGGAGTAGGAGTAGGAGTAGTGTAGCTTGCTCTCCTAGGCTTTAATTTCCATTTCCATTGTAGCATTTTATAGCAAGCTTTAAGTTTGGATTTTGCTTCTTTTATTGTAAGTACTCTTGATCTTCTCTTTAATTGCATTGCTTTTGCCTTTATTTTCTTATGGCTCAAGTTACTTTGTTTATAATTGTAATTTTGGGTTTCTTGAAGTTTTGGTTGATGAATTTTATGTTTCATGCTTCCTTTATGTTTGATTGCTTGTTTATGTTTGGTATTGTTGATAGTTGGTTATAGTTTCCATTTTACTTTGCAATTTTCTCATGTTTTATTTTTATGCACACAAGGTGTTTGTGAAAATGTCAACACTAGAATTTGAGTAGATTTTTCCATCTTGGATTGTGGTTTGAGTTCCTAGGATACTAGAGTCATAATGTTCGATATTTAGTGGTAATTCTTAGGTAGTTAGTTGACTCTTGTTTCCATTGACGCTAGCTTTTTATCAACTAGTTTGGTAAGTTAGCTAGGACTTATGGATTAAGGTCAATTATGCTTGCTTGACTTACTCCTCGATAGTTGGGGTTGACTAGGCGAGATCGACTCATCATAATTATCATAGTTGTGGTTATGGCGATGATAGGATTCCTTGGATCCTCATTCCCAAGTCAAGGCTCTTTATTGCATTCCTTGCATTTTCACTAGTTTTGATCTCATTTTCTCTTTACTTGCATTAATTACAATTTTGATCATCTCTTGGTTCTTTTATTGCTTAGTTCTTTTAATCTTTCATTTCTTGCTTGAAAACCCCCTTTCCCTCACAACCAAAAGAGAAACACTTCCGATTGCTTCCTAGGGAGAACGACCCGAGGTTTGATTACTCTCGGTTAATTTGAATTAGAAATATTAAACTTTGATTTTGAGGATTATTTGTTGGTTTGGACTATACTACCAATGAAGAAATTGTTTTGCTAAATTTCTGAACCATCGTGATCCTTTCCATCAAGTTTTTTGGCGCCGTTGCTGGGAATGCAATTGAGTGCTATCTTTTGCTTTCTTGTTTTATTGATGTCTTTTGCTTTTATTTTCTATTTTCTTTATGAGATATCACCCTTGTTGCTTGGAGCTTGGTTGTGAATATTTTGTAGGGTATAATGAATCCAAATTGGGATTACTTCATGGAGTGGGAGAATCAATTTAGGGAGGAACCAATTGCGTATGAGCAACACTCATGGCAAACACCTCCCTCATACTACAATAAGCCAAACTCTCCCCTATGTGAATACCAAATCCAAGGATATGAAAGATACCCCCTACCTAACCCTCAACCACCAAACCTTCAAGCACCACACCATACACCCCCATGGGATTCCAATGTCTATGCACCTTGTTACCAACCATATGAACCATCACCACATTATACACCATCTCAAGACCCCTACCCACATGATACACCTTCCAACTTTACAACCTTCCAACTTTTGAACCTTCTCTTCCACCTCAATGCAAAATTTTCCAACCCTTGCCCCAAGAAGAACAAGACCTTCAAGCATTCTTTCAAGAGCAAGAAGGATTCCGAAGGACGCAAGGGGAGTTTACGGCTATCATAGCCGAAGCGATGAATCGCTTAACCTTGTTACACTCAAGCAATGAAGACATCCCCCTTGAAGAAGGTGGAGGAGTAACGAGGGAGTGTAGTGAGGTGGAGAATATGGAGCCTCAAGGAAAGGAAGAGGAGCCAAGTCTTGAGTCATAAGAGGAGGAAGGTAGAACTAGCGAACCGGAAGAGGCAATTGGAGAATTGAAGGAGTTTGATCAAGAAGTGGATTGCATCATCAATGATTTTTTGTCCACCTTGGGCAACCCCCTCAATGATTTAGAAGAACCCCTCTCTTTTGAGTTTGAAAGAGATAATGAAGAGCTAGAAAAGAGTGGTGAGGAAAGGGTGGTCACCCAAGAAGTGGAAGCATTCATACAAGAGTTTGCAAGAGTGACTCCAACCCAAGGACAAGTTGAATGGGTAACAATATCTTCAATGATCTTCATATGCCCATACCAATATGCTCTCTTGGAGACAGATCACCAACTTAAGACGCTTCTTGGAGCATTAAATGGTGAAAGATTGGATGTTAGTTGGCAATGGAATTCAAGGAACAAGTGGTGCAAGGTCCAATTTGGAGAAGTCCAACATTCAAGTGGGTGCTTCAAAGGTACTTGGAGAGGCTATTCATCAAAAGGTACAAGTGCAAGTCAATAAGAGGGTGATAGAGAAACCAAAGTGTGGGATCCGGGCATACATCTCTACAACCAACAATTATGGATCCCAATTAATTACTTGAGGTTGCTTGGGAGCTTAATGTACTTCATTTGGGATCTCGGAGGATTCTTGAAGAACAAACATGGGTGGCAACTCAAGGACGAGTGGAAGCATAAGCAACCAAGACATAAGCTTCACTCAAAAGTCCAACTTGAGGACTTAAAACCAAAGTGCTAGGTGGGAGACACCCCACCATGGTAACATCCTTTCAACTCTTCTTTCTTTTAGTTTTTGTTTATTGAATTTTGTCTCTTGGATTAGTGTAGTTTGATTAGATCCTAGACTTGATTTAGTTGCATTTCATGTTTGATCATGTATTTTTGATGAATGATATGTTTTGGACTTGAAAAACTTTGATTGATATCTTGGTTGGTGCCTTAAAAGCTTTAAAAATGCTGCAGAAACAGATTTGTGTGCGTACGCACAGCCTTGTGCAGACGCACACTTCCCCTGTTTTTCACTACCTATGCGAGCGCACAGCTGTGTGCATACGAACACACGTTGTAGCACGCTCTGTTCGCAGCGTCCGCACCCTCTATGCACGCGTAAGCCCCAACATTTTCATTCTGTCATGCGCACGAACCTTTGTGCGTACGCACACGTGGTCTTTGCAAAAAAAAAAAAAACCTACTACCTATGCGTCCGTACAGCCCGTGGCAACCCCCTGGTGGCAGCGCACGCACCCCTTGTGCATGTGAACACAACCCCCTTTTCCCTTTTTGTGTGACTGCACACAACCTTGTGCGTCCGCACGGGTTGCGGTACATCTTCTGGTCGCAGCGCTCGCACGCTGCAGTGCGCTCACATACCCTCTCTTTTCCCTAGTGTGCGTCCGCACACGACCTTGTGCATCCGCAAAGGTCTTTTTTTCTTCTCTCTTCTTTCTTTCTTCTTTTTCTTCCCTCTTTCTTCTCTTCTCCGGCAAAGTTCCACCGCCGTGAGCCTCGCAGTGGCTAACACAAGTGCCACTGTTACCTATCCCTCTCTTTTCTATTCTTCATATTTTCAATTTTCTTGTTTTAATCTTCCTTTCTATGCTTAGTTGCTTACTTAATTTCTGTTTTCTTTATTTAACTTTGGTTATTTAACTTGAGTTTTGCTTAATGCTTTAATTGTTTTTACATTGCAAGTGTTCCTATTTGTTATTTATGGGTTGTTCATGCTTGAATTTTTGCTTGGATTTGATGAATATGTGCACTGTACTCCATGTGTTTGACATAATGCCTGAATGAATATTTTGTTTAATGCATGTGTTGTAGCTACCATGTATGTTAGACTATATCCTTGTTTGGAATTCTAATCAAGAATTGTGCACCTTTAAATAATTATAATGTTGTTTTAGATTGGAATTTCAATCATGTACTTGATCATTGTCTTGAGTTGCTAGCACCAAATTGATTTAGAAATTAACTTTTTTGTCTCTTATTTGGTGTAATTTTTTTACAAGTACATATTGAATTTAGTGAATTGAATGGAATTGCTTGTTCATCATAGTCTTTAAGTCAATATAGTCACATCACAAGGTATTTTCTCCTTGTTAATGCTTTGTATTTTTTTTGAGTTGACTTGACTTGATTCTCATAAAGACTTATCACTTTTTGTAGCAAGCACCTTCCCATTTGATTATTTGTTTATTCTAAGGATGAATAGGTAGTTCTCTTCATCATTGCATTGGCTATTATTTGTTGTGCTATTTTTATCAATTTTGCTCTTTCACTTGCACAACCTCAATATCCAATAATCTCACATTCAATTCACTCCTATTGTAGTTGCTTAAGTTGCATGTGCTTAAATGTTGCTCATCCATTACTTGCATCTTAGGCCATTTAATTGAGGGACTCATTCTTACTTTTTGATTGTGCGGATGCCATTTTTAACCGGCCGTTATGTGTATTCTATCCTCGTGCACACTTGGAATACACACATGGCTCATCTTTCTATCATACCGCACTACTATGCAAAAATTCCTCAATTAGATGCTTAATTGCTCTCTCCTTTACCTTTTTATGCTACTTGCCTATGAGTTCTAATTATACTTTATTCATTCTATTTGAGGATGAGACATGAAGGCAAGGAGCTGGGAAAGGAGGAGGACACTGAGGATGGAGACGCCAAGAATGCGTTGGGCATTGGCGGTTTCCACACAACCCAAGCCCCCACATCTGCCAAATGAAGGTGGAGCTCTTAAGAGACATTTCCCCCCGGATCGTATTTGTGCACGGAGGACCGTGCAACGCTTAAGTGTGGGGGAAGATTCATCATTTTGGGGCGTAAACTTTCTTTTTCTCGAACACTTTGTACTTTATTTTTGTTTCTTTTTATTATATTTTTTGTAGATATTTGTAGTATTTTTTACTGTTGCATTGCATTTTCTTTTGGTATATATATATATATATATATATCTTAGTTTATTTCTAGTTATTTCATTTGGCATTTTGCTTTGTTTGCATGGTATATAGTATAGATAGAAGTTGTGATTGGATGATATGAATAGCATATGCCTAGTTCATTTTGATCCTAATTGTTCATGTTACTTTTTGCTTGTTGAAAATTAGGAAAAAAACTAGAAAATTTGTGAAAAATTTTGCATCCATCACATGATACATATATATAGGAAATAATTTTAGTGAAAAACAACAAAGATTTCCAAGAATTTTGTTTTTAGGGAATTCTATTGAATTGATTGAGAAAATTGTTTCCAAACTTGATTGAATGAATTTTTATGGAACATAAAAGAGAGATAGAACAAAATACCTTGTGAGATTTGAGCCTTAATGAGTGGTTACACATTTTAACCACTAATTTTGTTCATTGTGTGCTATATCTCTTCTATGTTTGTAATCTTGGTTTTTCTTGATTCTTTATTTCTAATGATTGATGTTTTGAATTGCATTGAGCATGATTGAGGCCATCCTTGATAAAAGCTTACTTTTCCCATACAGCCTACCCTTTGCACTTACCATTGTTAACCCTTTGAGCTTTATTTACCCCATTGTTCTTGATATTAGCACATCATAGCCCTAAGAGAAAAACCATAAATTACCTTGGATTGTATCCTTGATTAGCTTAGGTTGAAGAAGTGTGCTTCATTTAAGTGTGGGGGAATCTTTTGGGAAACTTTGGTAGTAAAAGAAAATATTTAATTTGGGTATTTCTTTGAAAAATTTAGAAAAATGGGTGCACATTCATGTATTAATTTGCTTTAACCATATGCATTTGTCATAGAAAAAAGAAAAAGAAATGGAAAAAAGACAAAAAATGAATGAAATGAAAAAAAATAAAATGGGACAAAAGTTATCCCAAAGAAAAAGAAAAAAATGAATAAGAAATGCATATGTGTTTTGAATAGAACCAAGGCATGAATGTATATGTGAAAAGACGTAACGGGTGGCAAGAATGCATTTTTGTGGGTTGATATATATAAGTTGAGTTGGATACTTGAGCTAATCAAAGATTCAATCTTTTTAGTCCACTTAGCCATATCTATCCCACCTTAACCCTAACCCCATTACAACCCTAATAAGTCCTCATGATAATTGCATTCATGCATCAATTACTTGTCGATTGTTAGATAAAAAGTAAATCCTTGAAAGCATTGTTAGGAAGAGATTTGAGTGAATTGAAACCCTAGACACCGAGTGATTAGAGTGTATACACACCTAGTGAGGGTTCAATTACTCAACTCTATGTTTCCATGCTTCTTATCATATATTCTTGCAAGTTGCTTCATTTTGAAACTTGAATCAATTCTCTAGATTTTTGCTTGCATTGAATTAATTCTTTGCTTAGCCCTAATTGTCTATATGCTTGCTTGAAAATTTGATTGCTTGTCTTCACCAAATCAATAGGAAACTATAGGATACATAGATAGATATATATAGATAGTATATAATATACTTGCATGCATATAGGTAGTTACATTTAATAAGTTGATTACCCCTCTTGATTGTCTTCCTTGTAGGTTTAGTATGAGAACATGCTATGGTTTAAGTGTGGGGGAATTGATGAGTCCATATTTGATGATATAATTTGACTCAAATTAGATAGATTCTAGCACATTAACTCACACTTAGGCACCAAAATAGCATACTTTTATGTTTTGTCCCCAATTTGATCCTAAATGTGAAAACATGCAATTTTGTGCTTGAAATGAGAAATTTAATTACACTGTTATGCCATTCAATGCCGTGATATGGTTTGTGAGTGATTTCAGGCCTTGGAGGCAAGAATGGATAGTCAAAAGTGTAGGAAAGCATGTATAAGGGAGAAAACATGAAGAAAACAAGGAAAAGTACACACAGCGAAGTGTGCGTGCGCACAAGAGAGAATTTCCATGTGTGCGTACGCACGCACCTGTGTGTACACACAGGTCAATTTTCATCCGAGTGTGTGGACGCACACGTCTGTGCATCCGCATAGGTCCCTGCACGTGATTGCATTAATGAAACACGTGCTGCGTGAATTTGGAGGCCCTTGGCTCATTTTTGGAAGGCTGAAATGCTGTTTTGGAGTGCTATATAAAGGAGACTTCAACACATATCAAAAGGGAGAGCTTTTCATTAGGTTTTAGTTTAGTTTTTCATAGTAATTAGGAGTAGGAGTAGGAGTAGGAGTAGTGTAGCTTGCTCTCCTAGGGTTTAATTTTCATTTCCATTGTAGCATTTTATAGCAAGCTTTAAGTTTGGATTTTGCTTCTTTTATTGTAAGTATTCTTGATCTTCTCTTTAATTGCATTGCTTTTGCCTTTAATTTCTTATGGTTCAAGTTACTTTGTTTATAATTGAAATTTTGGGTTTCTTGAAGTTTTGGTTGATGAATTTTATGTTTCATGCTTCCTTTATGTTTGATTGCTTGTTTATGTTTGGTATTGTTGATCGTTGGTTATAGTTTCCATTTTACTTTGCAATTTTCTCATGTTTTACTTTTATGCACACAAGGTATTTGTGAAAATGCCAACACTAGAATTTGAGTAGATTTTTTCACCTTGCCTTGTGGTTTGAGTTCCTAGGATACTAGAGTCATAATGTCCGACATTTAGTGGTAATTCTTGGGTAGTTAGTTGACTCTTGTTTCCATTGACGCTAGCTTTTTATCAACTAGTTTGGTAAGTTAGCTAGGACTTATGGATTAAGGTCAATTATGCTTGCTTGACTTACTCCTCGATGGTTGGGGTTGACTAGGTGAGATCAACTCATCATAATTATCATAGTTGTGGTTATGGCGATGATAGGATTCCTTGGATCCTCATTCCCAAGTCAAAGCTCTTTATTGCATTCCTTGCATTTTCACTAGTTTTGATCTCATTTTCTCTTTACTTGCATTAATTATAATTTTGATCATCTCTTGATTCTTTTATTGCTTAGTTTTTTTAATCTTTCATTTCTTGCTTGAAAACTCCCTTTCCCTCACAACCAAAAGAGAAACACTTCCGATTGCGTCCTAGGGAGAACGACCCGAGATTTGATTACTCTCGATTAATTTGAATTAGAAATATTAAACTTTGATTTTGAGGATTATTTGTTGGTTTGGACTATACTACCAACGAAAAAATTGTTTTGCTAAATTTCTGAACCATCGTGATCCTCTCCATCATTCTCTCCTATGCAATTAGCTTTTGGCCAGTAGCCAAATATTTCCCATTTAAGAATATTTGGGTGTGAGATATATGTTCCCATTGCACCACCTAATCGCACCAAAATGGAACCCCAAAGAAAATTGGGGATATATGTTGGATATGATTCTCCCTCTATAGTGAGGTATCTTGAGATACAAACTGGAGATATATTTAAAGTCCGGTTTGTGGATTGTCATTTTGATGAATCAAAATTTTCAATATTAGGGGGAGAGAATAAGCTTCCTGAAAAGGAACTTAATTGGAATGCGTCATCCTTGATGCATTTATATCCTCGATCAGGGCAATGTGAGCTAGAAGTTCAAAAGATTATACATTTGCAAAGAATAGCAAATAAATTGCTTGATGCATTTTTCGATACAAAGAGGATAACCAAATCTTATATACCAGCGAAAAATGTACCAATTCGAATTGATGTCCTAGTTAGACAAATTGCTACCGAAGCAAATACATGCTAGAAGCGTGGCAGGCCTGTCGGTTCCAAAGACAAAAATCCTCGAAAAAGAAAAGAGGTAAATACTATTCCTATTGAAAAAGACACAGTAAAGACACCTGCAGTTGTCCAAATTTCTGATATAGTTTTAATGCCAGAAGA
The DNA here is from genome assembly GCF_000816755.2 of Arachis ipaensis. Taxonomy (NCBI): domain Eukaryota; kingdom Viridiplantae; phylum Streptophyta; class Magnoliopsida; order Fabales; family Fabaceae; genus Arachis; species Arachis ipaensis. The sequence goes on along the minus strand of NC_029785.2, from coordinate 118,666,745 downwards.
CGTTTAGGTACCTGAAAATTGTGAAAATGACGAGATCTCGCTAAATTATGTCTTTACAGGAGAGAAATGGGACTGAAATAAGACAATTGTCAATAAAATATTTGCATATAATGTGGTATTAAATATCATGCATGAAAGTAAGGATCTTGAGCCAAGATCAGTCAAAGAATGTCGACAAAGAAATGATTGGCCAAAATGAGAAGAAGCCATGAAGGCTAAGCTAGACTCACTTTTAAAACGTGAAATCTTTGGACCTGTAGTCCGTACACCAGAAGATGTAAAACCTGTTGGATACCGATGGGTATTTGTGAGAAAACGAAATGAGAAAAATGAAGTCGTGCGCTATAAAGCCCGACTTGTGGCACAAGATTTTTCACAAAGGCCTGGTATAGATTATGAAGAAACGTATTCCCCTGTAGTGGATGCGATAACATTGCATTATTTGGTCAGTTTATCTGTATATCATAAACTACATATGCATTTAAGGGATGTGGTAACAGCCTACTTATACGGCTCATTAGATCGGGATATCTATATGAAAGTCTCTGAAGGACTAAAAATATCTAAACCATCGAATGAATATTCACAGGGATTATACTTAGTTAAATTGCAAAGATCTTTATATGGTCTGAAGCAATCTGGACGAATGTGGTATAATCGTCTTACTGAGTATCTGGCCAAAAGTGGATTCAAGAATGATGATATTTGTCCATGTGTTTTCATAAAGAAATCTGCATCTGGATTCATTATAATTGCTGTGTATGTTGATGATTTAAATATCATTGGGACTCCTGAAGAGATTCCAACAATTATAAAAATTCTAAAAGAAGAGTTTGAGTTGAAAGATCTTGGAAAGACTAAATTTTGTCTTGGCCTGCAGATCGAGCATACAAAAAATGGGATCTTTATTCATCAAACAACATACACAGAAAAAATCTTGAAAAGATTTTATATGGATAAATCACATCCCTTGAGTACCCCAATGATTGTAAGATCTTTGGATGTGGAAAAGGATCAATTCCGTCCTAAAGAAAAAAATGAAGATATCCTAGGTCCTAAAGTACCATATCTTAGTGCCATTGGAACGCTAATGTATCTTGCTAATAATACACGACCTGATATATCATTTGCTGTAAATTTACTAGCAAGATATAGTTCATCTCCAACCAGAAGACATTGGAGTGGAATCAAACAAATCTTTCGATATCTTTATGGAACGGTTGATATGTGATTGTTTTATCCCTATGGATCCAAGTCACAACTAATTGGCTATGCAGATGCTAGATACTTGTCTGATCCACATAAAGGCAGATCTCAAACAGGATACCTGTTCACATATGGTGGAACAGCTATATCATGGAGGTCCACAAAACAGACGATTACTGCAACATCCTCTAATCATGCCGAAATACTAGCGATACATAAAGCAAGTCGCGAGTATTTTTGGCTCAGGAGTTTGATCCAATATATTCTATCATCATGTAGACTGATTGATCATAAGATAGCTCCAACTGTCCTGTTTGAAGATAATACAGCATGCATTGTTCAACTTAAGGGTGGATACATCAAAGGTGATAGAACAAAGCATATTTCTCCCAAATTCTTCTTCACTCATGATCTTCAAAATCAAGGAACAATTGATGTCCAACAGATCCGCTTAAGTGACAATCTGGCAGATTTATTCACAAAGTCACTCTCAAAATTCTCCTTTGAAAGATTGGTGCATGAGATTGGGATGCACCGATTTCGAGATATTAAATGATATCGACAAGATGGGGAGACTGTACTCTTTTTTCCTTGGTCAGGTCTTTTTTCCATTGGGTTTTTCTTGACAAGGTTTTTAATGAGGCAGTCCCCATCACAAAGGATATTGTACTATTTTTCCTTCACTAAGGTTTTTTCCCATTGGGTTTTTCTTTAGTAAAGTTTTAATGAGGCAATAATCCTAAATGGACATTCAAGGGGGAGTGTTATGATAAGTATGAATGTCCATCTCTCCAATCAAGTTAACTTTGGGCTGTGCAATATTAACTATGAGCGGTGCTTTGTTTCCCATGATAGACTTTATATTAAGGAAGTTTGAAAAGGGGAATATTGGACAAGTATAAATAGGGCATGGTTTTGTGATAATACGTACACATAAAATTAATAACAATTCTTTCTCTCTTTATACTGCCACACAATAATAAACATTCTCTTCCTTCTTTCTACACTATTAATATATCTCTCTCTATTTACGTTACTATATATATTAATAAATATATATGAATCATTCTTATTGAGTTAGGTATAATATTAGAGTCTTTTATTTACACATCTTTATTTTATATTTGGTACATCTTCCTTATTTATTTTACAACATAAAGAACAGTTTTCTTTTTCTTTTTCCTTTTAGCCGACTAACAAAATACATGGAAGAAGAAAAGGAAATGATTTAGTTTAAGTCGAATAAAACTTGAAAAGTTATCACATTTTTCATTTTTTATTTTTTGAAATAATATTGTTACAGGCTTAACATTAATCATATAGACTAAAATTAACTATCAAAATCAATCATTATGTATTTATATATAAATATATATTATTTAATTTATTTTCAATGTATATTTTGTATTCTAACTCCGGCGGCTATGTTACACTTGTGGTACATAGCCAGTCCAAAGCCCGGATAAAGGAGGAGGGTTATGTTAGGTCTTCAACAACCAATATAAAAACTTAGTCAAATCTTCATGACATGAATCAAAGACGTTATTGCGCTAAAGCTAGGCTGTTGCCCGGAAGCAACGCGCTGTATGGCTCGAGTACAGTGTCAAATGAGCAAGAGCCGCTGTATTGGTGCCCGGATGTAGTGTTAAATGAGCAAGGGTTCCTGCATTTTCATGAATGGATGAGGGTAAATGGGGAGAATCCCCAAGATGACATGGGGAAGAGAATGCCCCCAAGCTCAATAATATCCATGGGACAAATTTCAAGCTGACATGGAGAGAAGAGACAACACCCCAAGCTGACATGGGGAAGGCTATACCCCAAGCTAAATGTTATCCCTCCACTGTTGGAAGAAGGAAGTGTTCGTTGCTCTGTGAAACCAGCCTCATGCATTGCCTTCCATTCTAAAGGCAAAGAGACCTGGGCTTTTGCCTAGGTACCTGGGCCCAACTCTCAACTTGGAACGGGCAGGCCAGCAGACACATCAGCCAGCCCAGACCGTCAGCCTTGGCCCTTGTTCCATCACCTTGTTGTCCCCACTTGGGTTATAAGTTGGCGCTACGCAACTCGACAGTTGATATCAACAGCCATAGGATAGGCATGCATCATGTGCATATTGTTTGAATTGCTTATTTGTGAACTATTTGGGAATGCCTACGTGATTGGAACATGCTATCTGTTGTACTTGTTATCTATATTACTTGTAAGTTACTTGTGTTTGTCTTATTTGCTTATTTGTCTGTGTAAACTAATCGGAGATGGAGGAATAGGGAATAGTGAAAAAAGACTTAGTATTATGGTCAGGTTTAAGCTGGGTTTAGATATTCTTAGAAGACCACCCTTTTATGGTTTCTGTTTAATATTTTAAGATTATAATCAGAGTGTCGGAGTTCTAGGATTGCCTCTGGCATTCTCAGAACCTTATATATTATATGTATGGCACCTTTACCATGCTGAGAACCTCCGGTTCTCACCCCATACTGTGTTGTTATTTTCAGATATAGGTCGAGAGGCTCCTCGCTAGGCGTCTGGATTCCTGAAGCAGAGTAGTCCCTGGGATATTTTGGTTTATCAGCTTATGTACATATGTACTTAGTTACTTAGCTTTCTCTCTAAGAAACTTGATTGTTTTGTTCCTCATAGAGGTTACAAGAGAGTTAGGACTTTATTTCTGTATTTTGTTTTACCCATTTTTCAAGGCCCCTAGTTAAGTATCTCTTTCAATATTATCTTATATATATATTTTTTATTTTTAGAGGTCGTAATATCTTACTATCTCAGTCTTATGACCTAAGTATAAGATTAAGAATGGTAGGGTGTTACATTATGCAAAATTAAATTTAAGTTTAGGGAAACCTTACCGCTCCCACACGCGTAGCAACTCAAACCTAGTATGTTCCACAAGCTAAATCGAACATAGAACATCAAAATTGGCAAAATCTCACTATAGGGTTCCAATTTCAAGAATAGAAAGGGGATAGAGATTCTGGAATGAAAATGGAGCTCCGGTGAAATTGATTTAATAGAAATGTAGAGCTCGACGAGCTGGACGCGTGGCCGTGAACGGTGTGGCGATCGGAGCTCAAACGGAGAAGTTATGGTAGTGAGATTATTTGATGAGGGTTAGGGAGTTCTTCTTCCTCCCCAATCTCTTAGGCTTCGTTGGGTATGAAATGAGGAAGAAGAAGCTGGTGCTTCTTTTAAGTTATGGGTCCGGTTGGACCCCGGGCCCGGTTTGGGTCCCAATTCAACCGGTTCAGCCCGTCCGGTCCAATTTTGGGCCAAAATTTTCAAAATTAGTATCAAAATTCTCATTTTGAAGAGCTCTATCCTATTTTGATATTAGTTTTGCATTTTTAATTTTCCAAATTAAAATTCAAATTATTGACTAGTTATTTACCAATTTTAGTAGGGTTTACATCCTACCCACCTAATTAGGAATTTTGTCATCAAAATTCAGAGTGAGTTACCTGAAAAGAGGTGTGGGTAATCTTTCCACATCTCAGATTCAAGCTCCCAGGTATGTTCTTCAATTCCAGCCCGGCTCCAAGCTACTTTCAACAAAGAAACCTCTTTTCCGCGTAAACGCTTGATGCTGGTATCATCGATCCTAACCGGAGTTACTGGAAGCGTCAGATCTTCTCTCATTTGGAATGATTCTGGTTCTAGGACATGAGTAGGATCAAAAGTGTATTTACAAAGATGCGATATGTGAAACACGTCATACAGGTTCGAAAGATGTGGTGGTAAAGCGATCCTATACGCCACTGGTCCAATTCTCTTCAGGATTTCAAACGGCCCAATGTAACAGGGATTTAACTTCTTAGTTTTGATGGATATCCCTATTCCAGTGGTCGGAGTAACCTTCAGAAAAACATGTTCTCCTTCCTCAAACTCTAAAGGCTTCCACCTTTGGTTAGCATAGCTTTTCTGACGGCTTTGAGCCACAAGCATTCGACTACGGATTTTCTTTATTTTCTCCGTGGTTTCACTTATCATTTCAGGCCCTATCAAGCTCTTTTCTCCTGCTTCATACCAACATAATGGAGATTGACATTTTCTTCCATATAAAGCTTCATACGGAGCCATTCCAATGCTTGCATGATAGCTGTTGTTATAAGCAAACTCTACTAAAGGCATATATCGATCCCAGCTCGCCGGCTGGTCCAAAACACAAGCTCGTAGCATATCTTCCAAGGTTTGGATTGTTCTCTCTGATTGGCCATCTGTCTGAGGATGATAGGCATTACTTAGGCTCAATTGAGTGCCAAAAGCTCGCTGAAAAGCTCCCCAGAATCGTGATGTAAAGCGAGGAACCCTATCATATACAATGGTGGAAGGTACGCCATGTAACCTCACAATCTCCTTTATGTATAACCGCGCCAACTCCTCCATAGTACAACTTATCCGAATAGGCAGAAAATGAGGTGACTTGGTCAGTCAATCTACAACCACCCAAATAGCATTACAACCTGTTCGAGTCCTTGGTAAACCCAACACAAAATCCATAGCAATGCTCTCCCATTTCCACTGTGGAATCTCCAAAGGTTGAAGGGTTCCTGCTGGTCTTTGGTGTTCAATTTTGACTTTCTGACAAGTTAGGCATTTGGAAACATGTAATGCCACATCATTTTTCATTCCTGGCCACCAGAACATCGTCTTTAGATCTTGATACATCTTGGTGCTTCCCGGATGAATGGAGAACCTGCTCTTGTGAGCTTTCTCCAATATGCTCTGTCGTAAATCCCTAACATCTGGCACAATTATTCGACCCTTGAACCTCCACAACCCATCTTTGTCTTCTGACACTCTCCATTGCTTGCCTTTCTTAATCGTTGGAAAAATATTATATAATTCTTGGTCATTCTGATGAGCCTTTAGTAGTTCAGCCTTGAAGTCGCTTGAAATTTGTAACTGGCTTAGGCATAAAGTCCCAAACTCTTCGCTGATTCCCAGTTTCAATCCCTAGAAGGCTTTTAGCAACTCTTCCACTCTTAGCATCATCCAAGTAGCACATAGGGATTTCCTACTCAGGGCATCCACCACCACATTCGCCTTTCCCAGATGGTAGTTCAGCTCGAAGTCATAATCCTTTAGGAGTTCCATCCACCTCCTTTGACGCATATTCAACTCTTTTTATTCAAATAGGTATTTTAAGCTCTTATGGTCCGAGAAGACTTGGAATTTCACACCATAGAGATAATGCCTCCAAATTTTTAAAGCAAAGACAACGTCAGCAAGCTCCAAATCATGAGTTGGATAGTTTCTTTCATGTGGCCTTAACTGCTGTGAGGCATAAGCTACAGCTTTGTGATGCTGCATTAACACACATCCTAAACCCTTCAAGGACGCATCACAGTATACCCCGAATGGTTCTCTCAGCTCAGGCAACACTAACACGGGGGAAGTAGTTAATCTCTGCTTTAAAGTAAGTAAAATCTCCTCGCACTCAGGAGTCCACACAAAAGGAACATCCTTCCTAGTTAGCTTGGTCAAAGGCAAAGCGAGCTGTGAAAACCCTTTAATGAACCTCTAATAATAACCTGCTAAGCCTAAGAAACTCCTGATCTCCGTCACTGAAGTCGGTCGCTCCCAATTTATCATCGCCTCAACCTTGGCAGGATCCACTGCTATTCCTTGTTTACTCACCACATGACCAAGAAATTTCACTTCAGACTTCTAGAACTCACACTTGGATAGCTTGGCATACAACTTCCTATCCTTCAGGATTTGTAGCACTGTTCGCAAGTGTTCTGCATGCTCATCCTCTGTCTTAGAGTAGATAAGAATGTCGTTAATAAACACAACAACAAACTTATCTAGATATGGATGAAAAATCTTGTTCATGTAATCTATGAATATTGCCGAAGCATTAGTCAGTCCGAAGGACATCACTATGTATTCATAGTGGCCATAGCACGTTCTGAAGGCAGTTTTTGGAATATCCTTATCTCTGACCCCTTATCTGGTGGTATCCGGATCATATATGAATCTTAGAGAACACACCGGCTCCCTGTAACTGGTCCATCAGGTCATCAATCCTTGGCAACGGGTATTTATTCTTCACAATAATCTTATTCAGCTGCCTATAGTCAACACATAAGCGCATACTCCCATCTTTCTTCTTCACTAGTAACACTGACGTGCCCCACGGAGAAACACTTAGTCAGATAAAGTTCTTACCCAACAAATCCTCCTGTTGAGACTTCAATTCGGCCATTCCTAGAGGTGACATCCTATAAGGAGCACTCGAGATTGGTCCAGCCCTAAGTACTAACTCAATGGCAAACTCAACTTCTCGGTTAGGTGGAAATTCCTCAATATCATCAGGAAACACCTCTGGAAACTCACACACCACCGGGATTTTCTCCAAGCTTTGAACATCACCCAAAACACCCGCAGCTAACAACAATATTCCCTGACATTCGGCCCCAGAACAGTTCACTGTTATGGAATTCAGGAAGTAGTTATTTACCACAACCGTCTCCTCTGTGTCTTCAGGCATAAAACACACTGTTTTTGTAGAGCAATAGAGTAAAACATGGTTCTTGGATAACCAGTCCAATCCCAAAATGAGATCAAGTCCAGTCATCGGCAAACAAATTAGTTTATGCATGAAGTGACGCTGTTGTATTCGAAAAGGAACTTGGGGGCATCCTAACCTCATCACCATAGCCTTATGGGTAGCATTATACACCTTTAAATTATACCCTAGTACTACTATTTTCAATCCTAACTCATCAGCCTTCTCAAATACAATAAAAGAATGTGAAGCTCCAGAATCAAACAAGGCATTCAAAGTTTTACCAGCCATCTCACAGTTACCTCTGATCAGTGTCTCTGACCCCTCAGCGCCTACTAAAGAAGTAGTGTACACTCTCCCTGGCTGTTGCACTCTACCTGTCTCATACCTCTTCTTCTCTGGGCAACTGTTAGCCAAGTGTCCAGGCTGCCCACAAGAATAACAGACTCCAGTCCCAAACCTGCATGGCCCAGAATGGTACTTACCACATCTGTGGCAACTCACATCCTGCTGTGGCTGCTTCCCCTGTCTCCTTCCCTGATTAGCATAGGTATTAGGCCTTCTGAAGTTGCCTTGCCCCTGATTGTTCTGAGAGAAAAAGCCACCACGCTTAAACTATCTGCCCCTAGGTGCAAAAGTCCTCCCTATAGTCCTCTGGAATGGCATCCTCATACTCCCTTTTTTCTACTACAGCCCTTTTGACACATTCCTCAGCCACCCTGCTCTTATTCACAAGCTCAGAGAATACTCGAATCTCTATAGGTGCTACAAAGCTCTGTATGTCACTTCGAAGGCCGCTTCATACTTTATGCACTTCCACTCAGCAAAGTCCTCAAGAGCTCCCTGACAGATGCATGAAAAGCGGCACAATTCCTCAAATTTACTGGTGTACTCAGTAATGGTCATCTGGCCCAGTTTCAGCTGAAGCAATTCAAGTTCTTTGGCATTTCTAACTGAGTTGGGGAAGTACTTCTTATAGAATTCCTCTCGGAACAACTCCCAAGAGATCACAACCCCGTCAAGCTGCAGAGTATTAGGCCTCCTGAAGTTGCCTTGCTCCTGATTGTTCTGAGGGACAAAGCCGCCACGCTTAAACTGTCTGCCCCTAGGTGCAAAATTCCTCCCTATGGTCCTCGGGAATGGCATCCTTATACTTCCATTTCCTACTGCAGCCTTCCTCGCACACTCCTTAGCCACCCTGCTCTTATTCACAAGCTCAGAGAATACTCGAATCTCTATAGGTGCTACAAAGCTCTGTATGTCACTTCGAAGGCCGCTTCATACTTTATGCACTTCCACTCAGCAAAGTCCTCAAGAGCTCCCTGACAGATGCATGAAAAGCGGCACAATTCCTCAAATTTACTGGTGTACTCAGTTATGGTCATCTGGCCCAATTTCAGCTGAAGCAATTCAAGTTCTTCGGCATTTCTAACTGAGTTGGGGAAATACTTCTTATAGAATTCCTCTTGGAACAACTCCCAAGATATCACAAGCCCATCAGGCTGCAGAATGCGTCTCATGCCCTGCCACCAATACTGAGCTTCACCGTGCAGCTGGTAGGTTCCAAACTCAACCCACTGTTTATCAGGAACCTGCTGACCCTGTAATGCTTGCGCAATAGCCTGTATCTAGTTATCAGCATCAGTAGGACTCGAGGTCCCTCTGAAGGTCGGAGGGTGAACTTTCAGGAAGGAAGAAAGTGACATTGGACCATTATCACCATTATTGCCATTATTTCCATTATTAATTTGATTTCCCAGGGCTTCAGTTGTCGCTTGCATTGCTGCTGCCATATTGCCTAAAGCAGCCATGAAGTCTACAGGGTTAGGAGTATTCCATGACGCTTCAGGCATAGCATTGCCTATTCTGCCTCTACCTCGCCCACGTCCGCAAGTCGACATCTGGTCCCTATACACACCAAACAAGTGATATCAAGTTGATCAGTCTCAATATCGCAAGTTCAGTGCTTTAAGTCCCAAATACATGCTCATGAATGTTTATGCCACATATATCAATTAGATATCCTACTATCACATAAACCCATACACAGAGAATGCACAGAAGCACAATCAGTCCATCCTCAGGCTCTATAGAAATGAATTGCTCTGATACAATAATGTAACACCCTACTACACAGAGTTTTACGCTTAAGTCATAGAACAGAGGTAGTGTGGTGTTACGGACCTCTAAATAGTAAAATATATACATAATAGTGGAAAAAGATAATATACTAGGAACCTTGAAAAATGGGTAAAACAAAATCCCAAAAATAAAAAAGTGCAGCGCTCAAGGAATAGGATTACTTGCGTGCTAAGAAACCTAATAGGAAATGATAAAGATAATCAAGAGAGTAAAGGAAAGCCAAGAAAATAACATAACTAGCTCTTGACTCAGCCTGTGAAGCCAAGGTTGGCCAGAGAATATATATACATACATATATAGATATCCGAAACTACTCAAAACTCAAAATAAGGTCCTAGCTCTCCCTTAACCTCTATGAGGAACAAAATAAACAAGTTTCTTGGAGAGCAAGCTAAGTACATAGGTACATATATATATACAATCATAAAGCCCAAAATAACCCCCGCATCTGAAAACAACAACACAGTATGGGGTGAGAACTGGAGGTTCTCAGCATGGTAAAGGTGCCACGCGCATAATAAATAAGGTCCTAGGAATGCCAGAGGCAATCCTAGAACTCTGTTGTACAATTGTACAACTTAATTACTAAACAGAAGCCATAAATAGGGGTAGGTAATCTAGACCTACCTAAACTCACTCAATTTCAAACCTAACAGAACACCAAACCATTTCACGCTTTTCTCCATCCCTCCGTCATCTATAAATTCAGCAGAGACAAGCAACCAAATAAGTTCACGCACAAGTAATAAGCAGATAGTTCAAATATTAAGTATAACAGATAGCAGGAGGTATATATTCAATTAGGCAAACCCAGGAAATGCATAGCAATCAAAACAAAAAATGCACACAATGCATGCCTGTCCTATGGCTGATGAGGCTTATCTATTAGTTATCCAGCCAATCCAACAAGTCTGAAAACCTTAGACTGTCCCCCGTCGCACATCCCCATGAGTCTATGCATAGATTTCACATTCAATCATCATTCAAATCACTCAATGGGGCTATCCATACCCAGGAATTTATACGTGCCCGGTCACCCTTACGATGTAGGGTTAACAGAGTATTGAGTTTCGACCTGGAACACGTGGTGGCAAGCCACGGTTCTTACCCAGGAAAACTCGCATCTCAGATATCAAGCCATTTCTTTTTTATAATCAATATATCATCATTTATCAAGCCATGTCATTAAACTTCATTTAACATTCTCATCACCTTCATATAACTCATCATTTTGCCTCTTACTTCACCCCCCAAGTTATCTTATTTTCCTAGCTTCAACTAGCTACTGGGTTTAGTACCATATTTTAAGTCTAAAAGGGAGAAAATAGAGATTTGGAAGTGAAAATATGATCTAAAATGTTAAAAATCCAGTTTTGTAGCAAACAGGGGCTACGCGCACGCGTGGGCCACGCGCACACGTGAGTCATGCGTACGCGTGATCATGCACATTGCCCTTTCACGCGCATGCATGGCTACTCGCGCATGCGTCGTCAAAATGCCATGCCATGCGCACGCGTGGGCCACGTGCATGCGTGGATGGACGTTTTTCCAAAATTGGCAGAATGCCCAGAAAGCTGCTACAAACCAGATTTTGTTATCCTGTAAGCACAATTTTTATACCAAACTTCTGTCGTCCATAACTTTCTCTACAAAATTCTGTTTTTCTCAAAATTGATATCGTTCAAAAGCTTATAAACCATCTTTCATTTGAAATAAACCACAATTTTATCCAATATTTGAGGAGCAATTTATGGATTTCCAAAATTCACCAAAATTCACTTTTTACCAATCCACATCCAAACCTCATTTTCACCAAAGTCATGTTCCTTATCATCAAAACCTGCACCTCCATTATACAACAAGTTACATTTTATTGATCCTATCCACTATCACATTAATATTCATACCAATTCATAAAACCCATGCATTATTCAAAGAATTCACCTATTCCAACCATAACTTTCATATCAAAATTCATTAGTCTATTACCTTCATTCATTAATACCATATCATAATCCACCTTCAACTAATAAAACAAGCCATACCACCAAATTCAATTAACTCATATCAACATCATCATCAACCCAACATTAATAATTACAATCACACATATTCAACATTACCAACAACTCATACTCATAAATTCCAATACAACTCAATCATAAATTTATCCTACATCATCACACAACTAATCATTTCATACATTTATCCATTTCAACTTAGCCTATGGTCCCCTAGCCTAAGTTTTCACAAAACCTTATATGTTAAACATGTGAAACCTATACCATACCTTGGCCGATCACTTTATTCAATCCAAGGTAGCCTCACAAGCTAGAACACAGCCCCCCAAGCTCAAAGAAACCAGCCACAAACCAAGCTTCAATCACCCAAAAGCCTCCAAATACTCACTTTTCACTTCTAATGCATATATATGAACTTAATTCATACCTAATACACACATATATTAGAAATTCAAATTTTACCTAATGGATTCAAAATTAAATTTAAGTTTAGAAAAACTTTACTACCCCCACACGCGTAGCAACTCAAATCCAGTAAGCTCCACAAGCTAAATCAAACCTAGAACATCAAAATTGGCAAAATCTCACTATAGGGTTTTAATTTCAAGAATAGAAAGGGGATAGAGATTTTGGAACGAAAATGGAGCTTACCAGTGAAATTGATCCGATAGAAATATAGAGATCGACGCGCTGGACGCGTGGCCACAAACGGTGCGGCGATCGAAGCTCAAACGGAGAAGTTATGGTTGTGAGATGATTTGATGAGGGTTAGGGAGTTCTTCTTCCTCCCCAATCTGTTTGGATTCATTGGGTATGAAACGAGGAAGAAGAAGCTGGTGCTTCTTTTAAGTTATGGATCCGGTTGGATCCACGAGCCCGGTTTAGACCCCGGTTCAACCGGTTCGGCCTGTCCGGTCCAATTTTGGGCCAAATTTTTCAAAATTGGTATCAAAATTCTTGTTTTGAAGAGCTCTATCCTATTTTGATATTAGTTTTGTATTTTTAATTTTACTAATTAAAATTCAAATTATTGACTAATTATTTACCGATTTTAGCGGGGTTTACACGTATCATTGGCTATGAGAAATCGGGGGTGAGATAGCAATTGACATAAAATTAAATAGAAAAAAATTAAATGATAATTAACTAATAAAGTAAAGGAAATTCAAATGCTTAAAAGGGTCTTGGCAAGGGTTGAAAGTCAAGGTTTCCTATCCTAGTCATTGACCACAAATATTGTAATTATAAAGAGTTAATCTCACATAATCCACAAATCCTAGACAACTCACTAATTAGCTTAGTGAAAGACTTGAGCTAGAGAAAAAAATCAATTAACAATCCTAAATCACTAATCAATACTGGACATCAATGACTCAAAGTCACCTAAGTCTTCAATCCCAAGCCAAGAATGTAAAATCTACTCTATAATTGAAATAGACATTTTATCAAACACTTGAAATGCATAAAAGGAAAAGCATGGTAAATTGAATGAACAATAAAATCTATGACTACCAATTGTAAGAAAACAATAATAACAACTCAATTAAGCAACAATAATATGAAAACATCAAAATTGCATTAATAGAAAACTAAGAATTCACAAGAGTTCATGAAACTAAAATAGCATATAATAAAGAACTAACAATAAAAGCTAAGTGAATTAAGACAATATAACAAGGAAATAAAAAGAAAACTAAACTAAAACAAGGTTAAAACCTAAATCTAAGGAGAATTTAACCTCAGAAATCCTAAGTTCTAGAGAGAAGAGCTATTCTCTCTCTAGAAATCTACCCTAAATATAAACTAAAGCTATCCTAATTGCTCCCCCTTGATCCTCCTTGAATTTGGCTTGAAATAATTCATAAATAAGTTGGATTGGGGCAAAATTGGCTTGAAATCGCGACCTACGTGTTCAATTAAGTGAAATCACATGCCTTCAGTCATGCGTACGCATGAGGTATACGTACGCACAAAATTGTGAATTTCCAAAACATGCGTACACATGAGGCATGTGTATGCACAACTTGATATTCATACGTACTCATGAGGTATGCGTACACACAACCCTAAGGTGCTCCAAACTTCATTTCTTCATGAATTCTCCACTTTTGCATGCTTTTCCCTCATTTCTTCAATCCATCCTTCCCTTGTAAGTCTAAAATCACTCAACAAATACATCAAGGCATCAAATGGAATTAAAGTGAATTAAATTTAGCAATTTAAGGCCTAAAAGCATGTCTTAATCTTAAGCACAATTTAGGAAAAATTCACAAAATCATGCTATTTCAATGAATAAATACATGATAAGTCGATAAAATTCACTCATTTCAATACAAAATAAACCATCAAATTATGGTTTATCAAATTCTCCACACTTAAAAAATAGCATGTCCTCATGCTAAATATCAAGAAAGATAAGAAAGGGATATCAACATTTATTCAATGCAAACAATCTATATGCAATCTATCTAAATACATGCAACTACTCTAACTAATACTATCTAATTATCTATATGTATCTACTTAGTCAAAATAAATCAATTTCATGAAGAGCATTGATAAACTCCAATTTTGTGGTTTATCTTGTGTTAAATTTAGGAGATTTTATCAACTGTTCTCACATTTATTCAATGAAATAGCATGGTTTTGTGAATTTCTCCTAATTTGTACTTAAGAGTAAAAACATGCTTTTTAAGCCTTTAAATCACTAATTTTAATTCACTTTAATTCCATTCGATGCCTTGATATGTTTGTTAAGTGATTCCAGAATTAGAAGGCAAAGGTTGGGTTGAAGGAATGAAGAAAAAGCATGCAAAAATGGAGAATTCATTAAGAAATGAGAATTTGCTGAACTCAAGGCCACGTGCAAACGTCACCCACGCGTACGCATGAGAAGGACATGCGCTAGCGACGCATACGCGTCACCCACGCGCGCGCGTGAAGAGGAATTTTGCAATGCAATGCGTATGCGTGACCCATGCGTATGCGTGACAAGCTGCACGTGACTTCAGTAAAGGCAAAATGCTGGGGGCGATTTCTGAGCTTAAGGAGGTCCAAATCCAACTCATTTCTGATGCTTTTGAACCCAAGGATTGCAAGGGAATAGGGGGAGTAGTCCTAGTATAGTTTTCATCATGTTTTAGGGTAGAACTCTAGAGAGAGAGGCTCTCTCCTCTCTCTAGATTCAGGGTAGAAATTAGGGTAAAGTTAGGTTAATCTCTCTTAAATTTATCTTTCAATTCTTGTTTTGATTTAGTTTTCCCTTTTAATTCCTTGTTATTACACCTTTGCTCTTCTAGTTCTTGTTGTTAATTTCCCTTTCATGTTATTTTTATGTTGATACACTCTTGTTAGTTTGAATTTTCATTAATGCAATTTATGTTTTCTTATTCTCATTGTTTAATTGAGTTGTTATTATTGTTTTCTTACATTGGGTAGTTGTAACTTTTATTAATTCTTGCATTTTATGATGTTTACTTTTATTACATTCTAGGTGTTTGTTAAAATATTTTCTCTAGTTTTAGAGTAGTTTTCTTTACTCTTGGCCTAGGCTGAGGGAATTGAGTGACCTTGAGTCATTGGGTCTCATTGAATTAGTAAATTTAAGAATCCTTTGTGGTCAAATTGATACTCATTGACACTCACCCACTACTAAGCTAATTAGTAGGTAGGTTAGGACTTATGGGTTGATGTTGATTAACCCTATTTGACGTACTTCAAGCGTTGAAGTAGACTTTGTATGTACTTTAAGCATAGATGTAGACTTAATAGGTTAGTCCCTCATAATTGTCAATACATAGTTTGTAGACAAGGATGGTGATCTCAATTTCTTTGCCTTAGCCAAGAGTTCTTTTCCTTTCCTTTATTAGTTAATTTTCATATTCTTTTTTGTTATTTACTTTTCCTGTCGAATCATCAAATCAAACCCCCCTTTGCCCCTTTATAACCAATAATTGAGCACTTCATTACAATTCCTTGTAAGACGACCCAAGATTTGAATACTTCAGTTTATTTTTATTGGGATTTGTACTTGTGTCAAAACTAATATTAAAATTTGATTGAGAGTTATTAGTTGGGTTGAAACTATGCTTACAACGAAGTTCTTTTTCTATTGAGAAATTCTAGACCAACGATAATTCTCACATCAAATTTTTGGTGCCGTTGCTGGGGAATTGCATTGGTGTTATGTTATTGGCTATTGTATATATGTTGATATTGTGAATATGCTTCTTTGTTAGTTTTTGCTTGTTTTAACAGTTAATTTTTATTAGTTCTTATTAGTATTTGTTTTATTTCTCTTGTCACTATGAATTCTCATCACTTTAGCTATGAGTTTGGCTACAATTATGTTGTACGGAATGAAAGCTTCAATGAGGAACCACATTGTAGGAATGGATATCAAATTAGGGAGGAGCCACATGTTTATGGTCAACCTTCATGGCAACAACCTCTTCCAATCTCTCATGGCTACAATCTACCCCATAATGTACATAATTATGAAGCAATTTCTCAACATTGTTGTCAACCTCACTCACAAGCCTCATACCACCATTCACCTCCATATGACCCCAACTCATATCCACCATACCAACCACCATATGAACCATACCTAGAATCACCACATTTCCAACACCAATACTCCCAAGAACTACCAATTCCTTATACACCACCTCAAGACTTTCACCAATTTGAACCACCTTCCAACTACAATACCTTCCCCTCAAATAGTGAACTCTCTCTTCTACCACCACCTTCATTGGACGAATTTCTCTAACCCCTAATGCAAGAGCAACAAGAGCTTCTAGCTATGTGTCAAAAGCCAAAAGAAGAGCAAAAGATGCTAGGGGAATTTGTGGCTAGGTTGACCGAAGTGATGAACCACGTGGTATCATTGTGCTCAAATATCCAAGACACTCCTATTGTTGAATGTGGAGGATTAATTGAGGATCACAATGAGAAGGAGAATTTCGAGCTTCAAGGAGAAGGAGAGGATTTAAGGCAAGGAGTGCAACAAGAGGAGGAAACCGAGATTGTTGAATGATGAATGAATTTTTGATGGTCTAGAATTTCACAAATGAAACCTCGTTGCAAGTATAGTTTATAAACCAACAAAGAATCCTTTCATACAAAAATTTAGTTGTCACAAGTAACAAACCCCTAAAAATTAATAACCGAAGTATTCAAACATCGGGTCGTCTCTCAAAGGAATTGCAGGGAAGTGTTCTTGTTATTGGTTATGAGATGTATATTTTGGGGTTTTGAGTTAATAAGCAAGGAATGTAAATGACAAGGAAATAAAATAACAATTAAGAAAAGTCCTAGCAAGGATTGATAATCGGAATTCCTATCCTCATTATCAATGTCAATTGTGATGGTAATTGTAAATTGCACTCACTTAGTTAACCTCTAACAAATGAAGGAAAGTCAAATGAGAAAATCAACATGAACCCTCAAGTCCTAGTCAACTCCTAAGGAAAGACTAGAGTTAGTGGAATTCAGATAAACTAGCAACTTTCAATTGTCAATCAACAAGAAACTTTGATAATTCAAGAGTCTCCAATTAATCAATCCAAGTTAAGAATAGGAAAATCTAACTTAAAATCCTCCCAAGTATTTTATCAAACACTTGGAAGGCACAACATAAAAACATAGAAAACTAACAAAGAATATTAAATCTAAACAACCAATTGCAAACATCAAGAAAAACAAACAGAGAAAGGAATAATGATTATGAAATACCTCAAATTGCATTAAATAAGAAATTCAATCTAACATGAAGAGTTCATAAACTAAATTGGGGAATAAATAGATCAACAAGACAAGATAGATAAACTAAAGCACTAGAAAAAATAAGAGTAGAAGAAAATTAAATTAAAGTATAATAGAAATCTGAAATTGAAAAGGAATAAAACTAAGAACCCTAAAATCTAGAGAGAGGAGAGAGCCTCTCTCTCTAGAAAACTACATCTAAAACCTAAAATTATGTGAATGAATGTTGTATGCATGATTTCCCCACTCTGCAGCCTCTAATCTGTGTTTTCGGGCTTGGAACTGGGCCAAAAAGAGGCCAGAAATTGCCCCCAGCATTTTCTGATACGTACAGCACGTGGCTCTGTCACGCGTATGTGTCACTGAACTTTCGCAAGGTCACGCGTATGCATCATCCACGTGTGCGAATCACCTAACTGCATGGCAACTATAGCAAATTGCATATCATTTTGAAGCCCCGGATGTTAGCTTTCTAAGACAACTGAAAGCGCCTCATTCGGATCTCTATAGCTCAAGTTATGATCGATTTAGTACGAAGAGGTCAGGCTTGACAGCTTAGCAATTCCTTCAATTTCTTATATTCCTTCCACTTTTGCATGCTTCCTTTCCATTCTCTAAGCCATTTCTGCCCTATAAACCCTGAAAACACTTAACAAACATATCACAGCATCGAATGGTAATAAGAGAGGATTAAAATTATCAAATTTAAGGCCAAAGAAGCATGTTTTTAATCATAGCACAAAATTAGGAAGAAAAATGTAAAACATGCGAATTCTATGAATAAGTGTGAGAATAGTAGATAAAATTCACTCAATTAAGTACAAGATAAACCCTAAAATAGTATTTTATCATTGAACAAGAGGAAGAAGTGGTTGAAGATTTATGGGATGTTAAGTGCAAAGATGAATCTCAAGTTGAAGAGCCTTCTTTCATTGAATTTGAAAATGATGTCAAGGAGGATAGTGCACAACTTCCAAGGCATAATGTGATTGAAGAAATGGAAGAAATGGTACAAACAACAAGTCCTCCTATCTATGATGATTCCGCATCAACATATGATCCTTTGGAGCTTGATGAATGCTTCCCCATTGAACTTGGAATTGACGTTGAGGTAGATTTCACTCAACCTCCTATTTATGATTTGAGTGATGGGGAAGAGATAGAGGACATTGGTGGAGAACCATGTGAACTTGAGGAAGCTTGTCAAGACGTAGAGCTTGAAGAACCTTGTCAAATGGTGGAGGCCCCTAGAAGAAGGTGGACGGGAGTGGAACGTGCTTTGTCAAGATCATTGAGAACTTCTCTACCTAAGTCACCATCCAATCCTTCATTTGAGTGGGTAAAACTCATAACTCTTAGCTTTATTATCCCACTCAAATTTGGCTTGCTTGAAATGGATGGCCAACTTAGGGCACTTTGTGGAATGAAGCGTAAGAGAAGGATGTTCAGTGGTTGGCATTGTAAATCTAGGCTCATTATGGTTGAAGCTTCAAGGAGTGGATGCAAATGTTAGTGTAATGCTCAATTGGATGGGTCTAGGAGGATAGTTTGGTGCTCCAATGAGAATTCTACGTGCCTACCACCCGAATGGAACAATGATGATCAATTAGAAGACGGGTGTGAAAATAAGATATGGGATCCCGGATCACAACATGGATGCCAATTTTGGGAGCTCATATCTTGGGAAGAACTTCACCTAAGTTGGTGAAGTCGGTTGGAAATTCTGACAACCGTTTGAGGAGCAAGCATCCTTGGGAGTTCAAGGATGAGTACAAGCACAAACCACCTTGACAAGGAGCCTCCCATAAGTCCAACTTAAGGACTTAAACTAAAAGTGCTAGGTGGGAGACACCCCAACCATGGTAAACTCTTTCCATTCTATTGTATATATAATCAATGAATGAATTGAGTTGCCATTGTTAGGTAGTTTTCTTCTTTTCAAAATTTTGCATACCTTGTTTTGATTGTTATGTTACTTGTTAAATTCATGTTTTGATTAGAATAGTTGTTTTGAATTGCATTTTGCTTGAAGTGCAAGTTTTGTTCGTCTTTGAAAATTTTTTCCAAAAACTAAAAAGATTTTTGTTAAGTTTAAAATTTTGGTTGGTTTAGAGTGTAAATAGGGTAGGAGAGTGTTTAATTCTGTTTTTAGGCTTCTTTATAAAAAAAAGGCATGCCACGCGTGAGCGTGGCCGACGCGCACGCGTCGTATGCCATGTTGGGACTCCTGGTGCAAAAACCAGAGAGTTGTGCTGGAGTGGTACTGCCATTGTGCGAAGAGCACAATTTAGCCCTACGCATACGTGTCCCCTCTCTTTTCTGCAATCCACACGTACGCGTGGACGATGCCTACGCATCGCTTCCCCCTCCTGCTTTTTGCGAGCAAGCGTCGCCCATGCGCGCATGTCACCCATGCGCGCGCGTCGCCTCGCGCCCTGTTTCTCCCCTGTTTTTGTTCCTTTCTTCTCTCCTTCTTTCATTCTACCTTTCTTCTTCTCTCTTCTTCCTTTCTTACTTTCTTCTTCTCCCTCTCTCCAAAACTGCACTTCTCATTTTTCTTATTTTTCATTTTCTTCTGTATGTTGCATTTGCTTATTTTCATTCATTGCAATTTAATTTTGTCTTTGTACCTTGTTCTTATTTTCTTTTCTAAGTTTCTTATTTTAACATTGATGTTGAATTATCCTACTCAATTGTTGAGGATTTCTTGGATTATCTTGGTGTTCTTGACTTGTTTGATATTGTTGGGTGATAAAAATTTTAAATCAATGCTTAATCTTTGATGACTCTTGCATCCTTTGTGCATTGATATGAACTCCTATTGTCTTTCATGACCCACTCTTTCTTATTTGAACTTGATGCTTCTAAGTGTTATCTTCATGCCATTTACTTATGCTTAAACTTTACTCTTGCATCAAGTGTTAGTGATATGCCCTTTACTTACATTGCTTTCTCACTCACATGTTGTAGCTACCACGTAGTTGAGAACCGTACTCTTATTTGGCATTAGCCTCCGTCTATGTTCTATTTGCTTTATATCTTTGTTGTGGGCTTAATTTTCTTTCTTTTTCTCTCTTTTTAGGCTGGCCACCAAAAAGGGGAATGGAAAGGCTTCTAAATAGGGCAACAAACAAGTCCCTCCGCACAACCTTTTGAAGGAGCTCATCAGTTGTAGCAACCCATCCACCTTGCTCTTCTTTGTATGCACCAAGGACAGTGCAAATTTCTAAGTGTGGGGAGGTCGAGGACCGACCTCCGTAGATAACCACTTCCTTTTTCAACACCAATTCTTAATCTTCTTTGTTAGATAGTTGTTGCATTGATAAGTTGCATGTTAGTTAGAGTTTGTACATATTTTACCACTTCTTTTTATGTTAGGACTACTTGGTTGAAGTAATGATTTCTTTTCCAAGAAAACTGTTTTAGGGCACCCTACCAATTTGAAAAAAAAAAATTTGTTGAACTTGTTTGAAGAATTTATTTTAGAACATGATTTTTGTGCTAAGAACACATAAGTATGTGAGTTTTGAGCCCAATTGTGTGGTTACATCATATAACTACTTATTTCCATTCTTGTGTGTATTATTCTCTTTCTATGATTGTAATCTTTCATTTGTTTGATTCTTTATGTCCATTATTCTATGTATACATGCATTTATATGATTGAGGCCATTATTTTATTTAGCTCACTTACCCAAATAGCCTATCTTTTATCAATCATTGTTAGCCAATTTTGAGCCTATTTAATCTTGTGTTCTTCAATTTAGCACATCACTACCCCTAAGTGAAAAATAATAAATGTCTTTAATTTGGATCTTTGATTAGGTTAGGCTAGTGAGAGTGTGTATCAATTAGATAAAGGAAATTTGGGAACATTGGATGAGATAAAAGTGTATTTTTATTGAAGATTTTGGAAATTGGGTACATGCACATGCATTAAATATGTAAAATCATATGCATTGATACGTTTATATATACTTTAGTGGAAAAAAATGATAAAGAAAAATAAAAAGAAAAAAAATATAAAAAGAAAAAATAAAATAGAAAAAGAAAAAGGAACCAATAAAAAGGGGACAAAAATGTCCCAAAGCAAAGTAATAATAACAATGCATATGGAATGTGAATTGAAGAGAATGCATGAGTATGTGAAAAAGTGGGAATCATGGGTAGCTAGGTGGTGTATTAGAATTGTAAAGGTTGTTATATGTGTTTGGCGAGAGCTTACGTTAATCAAAGATTCAAATTTCAAGCTCACTTGGCCATATATATATCCTTACCTTGACCCTAGCCGCATTACAACCTATGAATAAGTCCTCATGATAAATGTATGCATGCATTGAATAATTGTTGATTGTTAGATGAAAAATAAATCTTGGAAAGCATGATTAGAGGAGAATTGAGTGAATCAATCCTATACACTTGAGCGACTAGAGCGGATACACTTCCGGTGAGGGTTCGATGCTCAATTCCTTGTTCCCGGCTCTCATGAGCTTCCTTCTTGCAAGTCTATTTGAAATTCAATTTTGATATTTGAATTGGTGGGATTCATGAATAATCATACTACTTAGCCCTACATGTTCATACATGCTCTTGGAGATTGATTCACTTTTAACCAAGTAGGTAGAATCATTTTGCATTTAGTTGCATGCATGTAGATAGGTGCATATAGTTTATTTGCATTGAATAAATGTTCATACCCCTTTTCTTGTCTTTCTTGGTTTAGCATAAGGACATGCTTGGTTTAAGTGTGGGGAGGTTTGATAAACCCCAATTTTGTGGTTTATCTTGTGTTGAATTTAGGAAATTTTATCAACTTTTCTCACATTTATTCAATAAAATAGCATGGTTTTGTGAATTTCTCCTAATTTATGCTTAAGAGTAAAAACATAATTTTTAGGCCTTTAAATCGCTAATTTTAATTCACTTTAATTCCATTCGATGCCTTGATATGTTTGTTAAGTGATTTCAGAATTACAAGGCAAAGGTTGGGTTGAAGGAAAGAAGAAAAAGCATGCAAAAATGGAGAATTCATGAAAAAATGAGAATTTGCTGAACTCAAGGCCATGCACATGCGTCACCCACGCGTACACATGAGAAGGAGATTCGCCAGCAATGCACACGCGTCACCCACGCGCACGCGTGAAGAGGAATTTTGCAATGCGACGCGTACGCGTGACCCATGCGTACGCGTGATAAGCTGCATGTGACTTCACTAAAGGAAACACAGGGGGTGATTTCTGAGCTCAAGGAGGCCCAAATCCAACTCATTTCTTATGCTTTTGAACCCAAGGATTGAAAAGGAATGGGGGGTCATGGTTTAGTTTTTCATCATGTTTTAGGATAGAATTCTAGAGAGAGAGAGAGGCTCTCTCCTCTCTCTAGATTTAGGGTTCTTATTTCAATTTCCTTTATGATCTAGATTTTAATCTTGTTTCATTTTAGTTTTTCCTTTACTTTTATTTGTTCTAACACTTTAGTTTATCTACTTCTCTTGTTAATTTCTTATTTTTCTCTCTTTTATGTTGATGAACTCTTGTTGATTTCAATTTCCTTTTAACGTAATTTTATGTTTCCATGCCCCCTTTTTATGTTTATCTTAATTGCTATTATTGATTTCTTGCTTGTGTTAGTTATGGGTTTCATTAATTCTTGCAATTTATCATGTTTACTTTTATTGCATTCTAGGTGTTTGTTAAAATGTTTCACTAGTTTTAGAGTAGTTTTCTTTACTCTTGGCCTAGGCTAAAGGAATTGAGTGACCTTGAGTAATTGGGTCTCATTGAATTGGTGATTTGAGAACCCTTTGTGGTCAAATTGATACCCATTGACACTAACCCACTACTAAGCCAATTAGTAGGTAGGTTAGGACTTATGGGTTGATATTGATCAAGCATATTTGACGTACTTCAAGCGTTGAAGTAGACTTTGTACGTACTTCAAGCATAGAAGTAGACTTAATGGGTTGGTCCCTCATAATTGTCAATACATAGTTTGTAGACAAGGATGGTGATCTCAATTTCCATGCCTTAGCCAAGTGTTCTTTTCCTTTCCTTTATTAGTTAATTGTCATTTACTTTCTTGTTATTTACTTTTCTTGTCGAATCATCAAATCAAAGCCCCTTTGCCCCTTTATAGCCAATAATTGAGCACTTTATTGCAATTCCTTGTGAGACGATCCGAGGTTTGAATACTTCGGTTTATTTTTATTGGGGGTTGTACTTGTGACAAAACCAATATTAAAATTTGATTGAGAGCTATTAGTTGGTTTGGAACTACGCTTACAACGAAGTTCTTTTTCTATTGAGAAATTCTAGACCAACGATAATTCTCACATCAAGCGTATATAAACATAAGGCTCAAGCAATAGCAACCAAGTCAAATCCATAATTGAATTGAGTCATAGAAAAGAATTTACGAACTTGTAAGATAAGAGATAATCATATATGGAAACATAGAATTGACCAATCGAACCCCTCACTGAATGTATATACTCTCTAGTCGCTCAAGTGTATAGGGTTAATTCACTCAATTCTCCTGTAATCATACTTTCTAAGATTTGTTCTTCATTTAATAATCAACAATTGTTCAATGTATGCATATAAGTATCATGAAGGCTTTTCCAAAGGTTGTAACGGGACTAGGGTCAAGATAAGGGCATACGGTTAAGTGAGCTAGAATTTGAATCTTTGATTAATTCTCACCTAACATATAACAACCTATGCAATTCTAATACAAAACCTAGCTACCCATTATTTCACTTTTCACACACTCATGCATTCTTTCCAATTCACATATCATATGCATTGTTATTATCACTTTTCTTTTGGGCCTTTGTACCCTTTTTATTGCTTTCTTTCTATTTTTCTCTTCCTTTTTTTTTCAAAGTGAAATATATACACAAGTGTCAATGCATATGGTATACACAATTAATGCATAAGTATATACCCAATTTCCAAGATTTTCAATAGAAATACAAACCATATTTTATCAACCAATTTTCTCAAATTTCTCCACACTTAGATATTACACAATCTCTCTAGTCTAAGCTAATCAAAGATCCAAATTAAGGATATTTATTCTATTTTACTTAAGGCTAGTAATGTGCTAAAATTAGAACAAAAGGGGGATTAATAAGGCTCAAAGTTGGCTAACAAAGGTAGATGAAATGGTAAGGCTATATGGGTAAGTGAGCTACAATGAAATAATGGCCTCAACCACATAAATGCATATATACACCAAATAATGGATAAAAAGAATCAAACAAATCAAAGATTGCAATCAGAGAAAGAGAATAACACACAAGAATGAAAATAGTAGTTAATATAATGTAACCACACATTAAGGCTCAAAACTCATAAGGTTGTATGTTCTAGCTTAAAATCCATGTTCCACAATGTATAATTCAAGCACATTTGAATGAAAAATATTAACTCAAATCAATTGAAATGTCAATGCCCTATATAAAAAGAAGTTTTCCTTCGAAATTTCATTAATTTGACTAAGCTTATTCTATATATGTAAAGTGATTAGATAAAAATCATCAAAAAACCTAAGTTCATTTCCTAATTTAAATTAAACCAAATCATCATGTATATAGGAAACTAAACTAGGAGCAATCATAATATTATCCAGTCATAACTAACGACTAAAACTAAAAAGCATATATACAAGCCAGAATAAAAGAAAAGGTAAATGTATGCAAAACTAAAATAAAAATCTAGATTATGTACAAAAAAATAGAAAGTACAATAAACTAAAAAGGGTATTAAAAATAACAAAATATATACAAAATATCTAAAAAGTATAATAAAAATTAAACTAAAAGTATTCGGAATGGAAAATTTTCACTCAAAATGCATCGCCAAACAGAAGGTTGAGATTTGGGACATGGAACATAGGCACTCCAACAGGAAAGTCTATGGAGGTGGTGGACACTATGACAAAGAGGAAGATTAACATTATATGCCTACAAGAAACAAAATGGGTTGGTGTGAAAGCTAGGGAGTTGGATACTTCCGGATTCAAACTTTGGTATACAGAAAAGGTGAAGAACAGGAATGGGGTTGGTATTATTGTGGATAAACAGTGGAAGAAGGACGTAGTGGATGTCAAGAGGGTGGGAGATTGGATCATCTCTATCAAACTTGTAGTGGAGGGAGGTATTTTTCATGTGATTAGCGCTTATACACCGCAAGTGGGTTCGGACGAACAATACAAGATAAGGTTTTGGGAGGATCTAGAGAGTTTGGTCGAAGACATACCTTCGAGAGATAAGATTTTCTTAGGAGGAGATTTAAATGGCCATGTTGGAAGAGAAGTGACTAGGTGTGGAAGTATTCACGGAGGCCATAGTTTCGGAGTTATCAATGCCGAGGGTAAATCTATTTTGGACTTTTCCTCGACCTTTGACCTTCTCATCGTAAATACATGTTTTAAAAAGAGAGACGAACATCGTATAACCTATAAGAGTGGTTATACGAGCTATAAGATCCGAGATGATCTAAAGCAAATAGGCCGACCTCTTGGAAGGTTGGTCTCTTACTGACCTCTTGAAAGGTTAGTTCATTACCGACCTCTTGGAAGGTTGGTCCATTACCGACCTCTTCGAAGGTTGGTCCATTACCGACCACTTCGCAAAGAGCTCGGACAAACGCCTCAGAGGCCCAAGTAGGCCCAAATAAAAAGACGCAGCCCACTCTAAAGGCGGCTGGCCTAAAAAACAAGGTGACTTCGCTCAAAGATAAGATAAGATAACTAACTTATCTCCAGAAAGATCACTCTACACTACTATAAATATATTGGAGCACCCATGTATAACTCATACTTTGATTCTACACAAAAATATGCTTAAAGCCCGTGCTAACTTAAGCATCGGAGTCTCTTGTAGGTACCACCACCCTCCGGTGATCAAGGAATAGCAACATCTCAAGGCTCAGCAAATCGGACATGACAGCTCCGGCCACCACAACAGATCTCCTCCGAGATCGACCTTCAATTTCAGGTAACCCTCGGAACATTGGCGCTGTTGCTGGGGAACCTAGAAGTCATCCCCTCATCATGGCGGACAACCTTGACAACGATCACAACTCCAGTTTGGAAGAAAGAACCCCGCTTAAAAACACGGACGCCATATCAAAGGATGTGCCTCAAGCCAAGGGAGACAAGCAATCTCCAAACACCGAAATCTTAGATGCTCTCTGTGAACAGCAGAATCGCCTTAAATTGCTCGAGCAGGAGGCCGCACATCAGCGCGAAGCCGAGAGAGACCTCCGAAGAAAAGCGAGACGTCACCGAGAGCTAGAGGACAAGCTCACAAAGCTCGAGGCCGATCTCAAAACCAAAATTACTCATTCCAACCATGAAGATAACTCGCGCAAGGATTTAGATCCATTCACTAAAGAGATCATGAAAACTAAGTCCCAAAAGACTTCAAAGCTCCTGACATGACCCCTACAATGGTACGACTGATCCATGCCACCATCTCAGCAATTTCAGAAGCAGGATGTATCTTACAGATGCTTCAGATGCAATTCGATGCAAAGCCTTCCCGACTACCCTGACAAAAATAGCAATAAAGTGGTTCGACAGTTTGCCTCCAAGATCAATCACAAGTTTTGACGACCTAGCCAAAAAATTTCTCGCCAGGTTCTCCATCCTAAAGGATAAGACCAGACATGCTCCAAGCTTACTGGGAGTTAAATAAGGAGATCGAGAAAGCATCCGCAACTACATGGAAAGATTCAACAAGGCATGTCTGGACATACAAAGTCTGCCAATAGAAGCAGCCATCATGGGTCTCATCAATGGTCTATGAGAAGGACCCTTTAGCCACTCCATATCCAAAAAGCACCCAACATCTCTAAATGAAGTATAAGAACAGGCTGAAAAATATGTTAATATGGAGGAAAACTCTCGACTAGGAGAAGCCTCAAAATCCAAATTCTCCTACCCGCCTCGAGACAAGGATAAAGAGTCCAGAAAAAAATAAGACCAGCCTACTGAAAAACCTAGAAAATACCACAATTACACTCCCCTCAGGGTGTCCCTTGTGGACGTTTACAGAGAGATATGCAACACTGAGAAGATCCCGTCCCCTCGTCCGATTAAGCATAAAAGAGGAGGAAGTCAGACGGAGTACTGCGAATACCACCGAGTTTACGGGCACCCCACCAACGAATGCTACGACCTAAAGAACGTCATAGAGAAGCTAGCCCGGGAAGGAAGACTAGACAGGTTCCTAGCCAACAAAACAGACGAACCGAGGAAGAGAAGAAGGGACGAAGAGGTCGGACGAGCTGAACGTCTCCCTCACATCCCCGAGAGGCATGTTCACATGATAAACGATGGATTCGCAGGAGCAGGGATCTCTAAATCGTCTCACAAAAGACACCTTAAAGAGGTATATCATGTCAAAAGAGACCGGTCACCCGACCTCCCCACTATTACTTTCACCCAAGAAGATGTCATGGGCATCATCCCAGGGCACGATGACCCCATGGTCATTACCATAATATTTGTCAACGCCAACCACCTGTCCTTACTCGACCTCAGGAAGGCGAAGAGCTCATACTATACCTCGCTATAGGAAGTTGGGCAATAGCATCAGCACTAGTCAGAGAAGATGAAAGTGGGCAACAACCCATCTACTTCATCAGTAAGGCTTTACAAGGGGCTGAATTGAACTATCAAAAGATAGAAAAGTTCACCTACGCCCTCATACTCACTTTCCGATGACTCCGACCATACTTTCAAACTCACACCATCAGAGTACGGACCAACCAACCCATAAAGGGAATCTTACAGAAAACAGACTTAGCTGGAAGAATCCTACAATGGGCAGTTGAGTTATCCAAATTTGACCTCAAATATGAAGCCCAGACAACTATCAAATTTTAGTATCTGTCCGACTTCATCGCAGAACACACTGACATTACGGGGACCCCCACAGAGTGGAGCCTCTATGTGGACGGCTCCTCAAACAAAATCGGGAGTGGTGCAGGCGTCATCTTAGAGAGCGATCAGGGAACACAAATCGAGCTCTCTTTAAAGTTTGAGTTCCCTGCCTCAAATAATCAAACTGAGTATGAAGCACTACTGGCTAGTTTGAGGCTGGCTAGGGAAGTAGGAGCTCAAAGACTTAGCATTTTTAGCGACTCCCAAGTAGTCACTTCGCAAATAGAAGGGAGCTATCAAGCCAAAGATCCCACCATGAAAAAATACCTTGACCAAACCAAAGAACAACTCGTACAATTCAGGGGATATGAGGTCCGACACATACCTTGGGAATAGAATGCCCGAGCCGATGCACTTTCAAAACTAGCCAGCACCAAACCAGGGGACAATAATAGAAGCCTCATCCAAGAAACACTTTGATGTCCATCGACCTGGGAGAAAGAAAAGATCCTAGCCATATCAGGACAGGACCAAGGATGGATGTTGCCCAAAATCAACTACCTCAAGTCGGAAATACTTCTCGCAGATAAAAAAGAGGCAAAAAGGCTAGTACGAGAAGCACAGTAGTACACCATGGTACAGGACGTCCTATACAAGAGAGCAATCTCTACACCTCTCCTAAAATACGTTCCGACCTCCACTATAAGGGAAGTTCTCGAAGAAGTCCACAGTGGCATGTGCGGCAATCACCTCGGAGCGCGAGCCCTTGCCAAAAAGGTACTTCGCGCTAGTTTCTACTGGCCGACCTTGCAAAGGGAAGCAACAGAGTTTGTCAAGACATGCCCACCATGCCAAAAGCACGCCAACTTCCACATAGCCCACCGGAGGAGCTCATCTGCGTCACTTCACCCTGGCCATTCGCAAAGTGGGGACTCGACCTCCTTGGACCTTTCCCCCAGGGGTCCGGACAAGTCAAGTTTCTCATTGTGGGCATAGACTATTTCACAAAGTGGATTGAAGAAGAGCCATTAGCTAATGCCACAGCCCAAAGAAATCAGAAATTTCTATACAGAAATATTATCACAAGGTTTGGGGTCCCATGCTCCATCACCACAGATAATGGTACTCAATTCACCGACACAGGCTTTAGAAATCTGGTAGCTGATCTAAAGATCAAGCACCATTTCACCTCTGTAGGGCACCCACAAGCCAATAGACAGGCAGAAGCCGCCAACAAAGTCATACTGGCCTGGTTAAAACGAAGATTACAGGACGCCAAGGGAGCTTGGGCTGAAGAGCTCCTGCAAGTCCTATGGGCATATCGGACAACACCACATTCAACCACAGGAGAATCACCTTTCCGACTTGCTTATGGAATGGAGGCAATGATTCCAGTAGAAATAGAAGAAGGATCTCCTAGAGTAATCCTCTACAATGAAGAGACCAACTCCCAAATTCAAAGGGAGGAGTTCGACCTACTTCCAGAAGCCCGAGAAAGAGCTCAGATTAGAGAGGAAGCACTAAAGCGTCGAATGGCCCTAAGATATAATCAGAAGGTAGTCCAGCAAAGCTTCGCCACCAATGATCTCATCTTAATCCAAAATAACATCGGAGCAGGTCGATCAAGAGAAGGGAAGCTAGCAGCCAACTGGAAAGGACCTTACCGAGTTGTGGAAGTACTGGGAAAAGGTTACTACAAAGTGTCCGACCTCGAGGGGCGAGAGCTACCAAGGTCATGGAATGACTATAACTTAAGAAGGTACTATAGTTAGAAAATAGTAAAGATTTAAGGTCAAGGTGCACTCTTTTTCCTGAAAATATTTTTTAATGAGGCGCCAGGCCAAGATCTACCGACTTAGAAGGGTAAGTGCTCATATGTATATACTCCTGTTTATATTTCTATCTTCTATTTGAATAAAGTTTTCAGATTCCTTAAAAAGTTTCCTACCAAGACGCATTAATCTGAGCTCATAAAACGCAAAAATTCATCGCTCGATTACAAAGAGGTCGGCAAGGTGAAAATCGAATTCATCGACCGATTACAAAGAGGTCGGCAAGGTGAAAATCGAATTCATCGACCGATTACAAAGAGGTCGGCAAGGTGAAAATCAAATTCATCGACCGATTACAAAGAGGTTGGCAAGGTGAAAATCGAATTCTTGTAATCAGTAGGCAAGGTGAAAGTCGAATTCATCGACCGATTACAAAGAGGTCGACAAGGTGAAAATCAAATTCATCGACTGATTACAAAGAGGTCGGCAAGGTGAAAATCAAATTCATCGACCGATTACAAAGAGGTCGGCAAGGTGAAAATCAAACTCATCGACCGATTACAAAGAGGTCGGCAAGGTGAAAATCGAATTCATCATCCGATTACAAAGAGGTCGGCAATGTGAAAATCAAATTCATCGCCCGATTACAAAGAATTCGGCAAGTTGAAAGCGATAGAAGCAAATTAATGCAATAAGTTATAGAAAGTAACCCATAAAAAGCGACCTGACGAGTCTGGCTAAAAATGGATTACTAAAAATAACTTGAGAAGGCCTGACAGAGAAGTCAGACCAATAAAAGGATCACTAAAAAGCGA
Source organism: Arachis ipaensis (assembly GCF_000816755.2). Taxonomy (NCBI): domain Eukaryota; kingdom Viridiplantae; phylum Streptophyta; class Magnoliopsida; order Fabales; family Fabaceae; genus Arachis; species Arachis ipaensis. The sequence continues at coordinate 118,635,604 of NC_029785.2, read as the reverse complement.
GCAAAAAGGCCAAAAAGGTTGAAAAACCTAGGCCCGAGGTGCTAAGCTAAAGGGTACAAGTCTCGAAAAGAGACGCTACTTAAAAAGCGAAAGCACGACCTCAAAACGGCGCTAAAAAGTCATCCAAATAAACTATAAAGAAAAGGTTCCTTATCAGAACACTACCTAAAATATTGTTTGAATGTGACTAAAAAGCCCGGGTAACAAAGTCGTACAGGTCAACGTCAGATAAAGAGAGGCGCAAGTACGATCCCGAAAAAGAACAAGCCTAAAGGTTGAGAAACAAACTTAAAGGCTCAAAAGTGCTTAGCCAAAAGGGATACAACTCCGCTCAAAGAAGGAGGGAGCTCAAAACAGGGTTACAAAAGTCATCCAAGACTAAAAAGGTTCTATATAAAGAACACTAAAAAGTTATCGGACAAGTCACTAAAAGCCCGGACACTAAGCCACAAGGACAACTCCGCCAAAGCAGAGGGTTGACAACACAAACTCAAAGCAAGGCATGATCCAAAAAGGCAAGGGTAAAAAACCTACATTACCACTCAAAGGCAAATCGGACACGAACCAAGCAAGATGCTTGAACATGACTTCCTAAAGAGGTTGAAGCTTAAAAGCACGTCCTCATAGGAAGATCAAAGCTCAAGCAGGGGCACTGTTCATACACCGGTCCGAGCTATAAGATCCGAGATGATCTAAAGCAAATAGGCCAACCTCTTGGAAGGTTGGTCTCTTACCAACCTCTTGAAAGTTTGGTTCATTACCGACCTCTTGGAAGGTTGGTCCATTACCGACCTCTTCGAAGGTTTGTCCATTACCGACCTCTTCGCAAAGAGCTCGGACAAACGCCTCAGAGGCCCAAGTAGGCCCAAATAAAAGGACGCAGCCCACTCTAAAGGCGGCTGGCCTAAAAGATAAGGTGACTTCGCTCAAAGATAAGATAAGATAACTAATTTATCTCTAGAAAGATCACTCTACACTACTATAAATACACTGGAGCACCCAGGTATAACTCATACTCTGATTTTACACAAAAACATGCTTAAAGTCCGTGCTAACTTAAGCATCGGAGTCTCTTGCAGGTACCACCACCCTCCGGTGATCAAGGAATAGCAACATCTCAAAGCTCAACAAGTCGAACACGACAGCTCTAGCCACCACAACAGATCTCCTCCGAGATCGACCTTCAGTTTCAGGTAACCCTCGGAACACACCGCAAGTGGGTTCGGATGAACAATACAAGATAAGGTTTTGGGAGGATCTAGAGAGTTTGGTCTAAGACATACCTTCGAGAGATAAGATTTTCTTAGGAGGAGATTTAAATGGCCATGTTGGAAGAGAAGTGACTGGGTATGAAAGTATTCACGTAGGCCATGGTTTCGGAGTAATCAATGCCGAGGGTAAATCTATTTTGGACTTTTCCTCAACCTTTGACCTTCTCATCATAAATACATGTTTTAAAAAGAGAGACGAACGTCGTATAACCTATAAGAGTGGCATGACAAGCTCTCAAATCGACTTCTTGTTGAGGAGAGTCGACTGAAAATTTTGCATTAATTGTAAAATTATCCCGAGAGAGAGTTTAACAACACAACATAGGATGTTCGTCATGGATTTTCGTGTTGAGTAAAAGTTAAAGAAAAGACATCATACAAAGAACCCAAGGACGAGGTGGTAGCGGATGAAAGGTGAGAAACAAAGAAGCTTCCTAAGATGGATAGGAGAAGAGGCAAAGTGAGATGGGAATGGAAGTGTAGAAGAGATGTGGAGAGAGATGGCAGAAGTTATTAGAAGAACAACAAAAGAAAATTTTGGTGAATCTAAAGGGATAGGACCAAGAGACAAGGAGTCCTAGTGGTGGAATGCGAGTGTACAAGAAAAGATAAAGATAAAAAGGGAGTGCTTTAAAGAGTGGTCTTTGTGACGCAATGCATATAATTGGAACAAATATAAGGCGGCTAAGAAAGAGACAAAAGTAGTTGTAAGTGAAGCAAAAACAAGAGCATATGAGGGTCTCTACCATTCTTTGGTTACGAAAGAAGGAGAAAATGTATATATAGAATCACAAAGAGCCGTGAAAGAAGAACAAGAGATTTGGATCAGGTTAAGTACATAAAGGATAACGATGGAGAGGTGCTGGCTCAAGAGGAGAAGATTAATGAAAGTTGAAAGAGCTACTTCCATGAGTTATTTAATGAAGGACATCAGACTCTTCTGACCCTTGGTCGGTTATGCACAAGGAAAGAAGATCAAAATTTTGACTACTATCGACGGATTCGAGACTTTGAGGTAAAAAAGGCTCTAAAGCAGATGAAAAATAGCAGGGCAGTAGGAACTGATAATATCCCGATTGAGTTTTGGAAGGGCCTTGGAGGAAAAGGCATCAATTAGTTAACCAAGCTTTTTAATGAGATTTTAAGGTCAAAGAAGATGTCTGATGAGTAGAGAAAGTGCACCTTGGTACCTATCTACAAGAATAAGGGGGATATACAAAGTTGCGAAAACTATAGAGGGATCAAGTGTAACACCCTAATTACCCTAAGCTTTACATCGCGCCATAAAGCAAAGGTTAATCAAAGGTTACGACAAGTCTAAAGCTCATACATATATATATAGAAAGAAATAATAATTCTAGAAGCCCGATGAAGAAATAAGCTCAAAAACAGAGTTTCAAAAGCACAAAACGTTCACAGGAAGCTACACTGATCAAGGCACAAGATATATGTACAGATATCAAGACATATATATAGATATATCAAAGTATGATAGTCATAAGGATCTAGTTGCCACTTGCGGAGTTTAAGCCGGCTAGTTATATACAGACATACAGAGTTTTGAAAGTAAAATAGTTTATACAAAATCTCTCTCAAAGTAAGCCTCTAAAGCAAAGATAAATACAAAAGTGAGAGATCTAATCAAAATAAATCAAAAGACTTAAAAATATAGCGAGGATCCTCCGCTCTGTCATCATCAAGCAACTCACCGAGGTGGCTTGCGACAGAATATGATATGAGAACTGGAGGTTCTCAGTATGGTAACAGTTCCCAGTGATATAAGATATAAGACTCCAGGATGCCAGAAGCAATCTTAGAACTTCATATCCATCAAGAGTTTCAAGCTTAAAACATAAGTAAATTTTAAAACCATAACTTAAAACCATAATGAAATTAAGGGTAATCTAACTTAGGGATTTTCTAATCTAACAAATCTTCGCTGTCACACAGCCTTCGCCAGCCTAGCCGCCATGCGATCCCATCGCCACCGCCTTTCGAACCTCCTCAATCCCAGTAGAAAATACAAGTAATACAATGCAAGTAAATCCCAAGTATAATCATATATATCAAGTAATTCAATAAGCCTTTAGGCATGTTAAACAATTTGGCAAACAATACAAGTCAGCAAAGCAAACAAACAGATAGAATATGCACATGATGAATGATTGTCCTATTTGACTGTGATATCACATTGTCGGTTCAACTGCCAACCCGACACATCTCCATGGAGATGTCGCCTTTCGGTCACCAATAAAAGTGGGATCCCCCTCACGGATATAGTGTCGGGCACACTCTGCCTCAGATAGGGATGGCAACGGGTCCCCATGAGGGCGGGGACATGCCCCCCACCCCCAATATCTGTCCCCGTCCCCGCCCCGTTCCCATGACGGGTAACGGGGACCCCGTATCCGCCGGGGACCTGGGTCTCCGCGGATATCCGCGGATATTTGTAAAAATTAGTAAAAATTGAGAAAAATGAAAAAAAATTAGAGAAAATCAAAGATAATCTTCAATTATCATTACAAACATAATATCCATAATCTTTAAAGACTTAAATAGCAATAACAACAAACATAAACATCCAAACATATCCATAAACAATCAAATATTACATAAACAACCAACCATATTCATAAACAACAAAATAAAGTTCATGGCATCATAAAAACATAATTCCACCATCTCAATCTTCCTTTCATCCCATAATGGTAGTGATGGTAGATTCCGACTTACTTGAATCCTACATTGACAAGAAAACAATTTAAAGTTAAAATCATATAATAACTCAATAAGTCAATAATATAAAAATATAGTGTGTTATATGTAATTTAATAGTTTACTTACGTCAACATCTCCTTCAATGTTATGAATTGTGTAGCACTCAAATCCTATTTTAGTTGTAGTGCCAAGTTCATTCCAAAGCCAATCTTGATTACACATTAGAGCCTCTAATGTGTCCGGATGCAACCTACTACGATGTGGCGTAACAAATCGACTACCCGTACTAAATGAAGATTCAGAGGCAACGGTAGAGATAGGAATTGCCAAAAAATCTCTAGCAATAGCTTGCAAAGTAGGAAACTTCGCTCCATTTGACTTTCACCAATTTAAGATATCAAAATCATGTTCAGTTTGTGGTACCGGTCTCTCTTCAAGATAATAATCCAACTCGCTCTTTGTATCAATAAATGCGGATTCCTCACTTACATGTGCAACAAAATCAGCTTGCCAATCCTCATGACTGAACTTTCTCCCCTTTGAACTTGAAGGAATTGATGGTGGTGGCGGCATATCTAATTGAGCAGCTTGGTCTCTCTCTCTTCCCTTTGTTGCATATTCTAAAACTAAATCTTGTACTACCCTTTTCACTTGACCAATTACAACACATGCCTCCGTCTCACCATATATTTTACGAAAAAAGAAATTCAATAAATACATCTTGTACCTAGGATCCAAAAGAGTCCCAATAGCCATAACTGTATTAATCACACCCCAATACTTTTCAAACTTAGTTATCATACTAGTAGCCATCATTTCAATTATCTCATTTCCATAATTTTTCCACTCCATCAAAGCCAACTTAATCACACAAACCTTAGGAAAATAAAGATTTGATGTAGGATAAGTTGTTCCAGAAAACAATTCAGTCACATCAAAAAATACCCTAAATCTTTGAAAAATTTCATCCGCCATATCCCAATCCTTCTCACTAGGCAAAGATTTATATTGACTCTCATGCAATGACAACCTTTCAAATACATCTCTATACATAATTGCAACTTCAAGCATCAAAAATGTTGAATTCCACCTAGTTTTACAATCAAGACAAAGATTTTTTGTGTAGGATATTTTAAGTTGCGCACATGTTTCCTTAAATTTTTCTTCTCTTTTAGGTGTTGCAGTCCAATAATGAACACTATCCCTCACCCTTTCAATAGCATGTGAAATAAGTTGTAACCCATCATTGACAATCAAATTTAATACATGCGCACAACATCGCATGTGAAATAATTTACCACCCAAGATAATGTTTCTATGTGACATTTTAGTCAAAATATTCTCAATCATAACGTCATTAGTACTGCAATTATCAACAGTCAAAGTGGATACCTTCCTATCAAGATTCCAATCCATCAAACAATCCACAAGAACCTCTGAAAGTACCTCAGCCGTATGGGGAGCCGGCACATATATAAACCTGTAATGATAATTTAGTACAATTATAACCAGCTTTGCAATTATATAAACATTCGGAAGAACCTATAATGATAATATTATTACCTCACAAGACGGCTTTGCAATTTTCAAGAATCATCAATGTAATGAGCCGTAATAGCCATATAACCTTTGTTTTGGTTGCTTGCTGTCCACATATCAGTCGTAATTGCAACTCGACTTTTATTACGCTCAAGGACATTCATTGTCTTCGATCTCTCATCGTTGTAGAGCTTCAAGATGTCACTCTTTAAAGTGTTACGAGTAATCACCTTGAAGAGAGGTTGCAAAGCATTGCAAAATCGTCGAAACCCAATGTGATCCACAATAGATAGCGGATACTCATGACAAACCATAACTGATAACTCTTTCCTTGCATTTTCTTGGTCAAAGGTATATGCACCAACCACAACTGTTTTTTCACTAGTTGTTGGAGTTGTCTTTATCATACATTGTCTTATATCTCTAGTGGTGCGGAGCTTGCAACTTTTGAAGTGATCACGTAAGTGCGAAATGCCTTGTTTTGGGTCACCAAGTAGCTTCGATTTGCAATAATTACATTCAGCCTTTAATTTTTCCTTGATTTCTACAATCTTGAAGTGATTCCACACTTCGGAGGTTAACTTCCTCTTTCGAACACCACTTGTAGAGTTTGTCGTTCCTTCATTAGTAGTTGCGGTATCCGTTGGGGTTCTTGAGGTTGAGATTGAGGAGTCTCTTGCGTAGGTTGAATATTAGTGCCTATAGGTTCTTCTGATGGAGCACTCTTCTCAAGAGTATTACTCAATGCATCCGAAGAAGACATTCTATAAATCATGAAATATAAATCATGAATCAGTTAACTGCCAAGACAGTAATCACCACTCAATATCATATCTAATGTAATCAAATATTTAAATAGGAACAACTCTTCACTAGAATAAAAATGCAAATATTGTTTATCAAATTGTTTTGCAATGACTTTTAAAAAGAATGAAACCATTTGGACTTAGCATAATAAACGTTTATGCAAAAACAAACATGGCACCGATAAACTATGAGGCATAGTTTTGAACCAGAATTATAAATTACACAACCAGAATCCAGAAATTCATAGTCAGAAAATCATTAACCTAATCAGAAATTTAGAAATTCAGTAACCTAATCAAAAATTCAGCACATCAAAACTCAATAATCCAGAAATTCAAAACACAAAAATTCAGATTAATAGAAAAATCATTAATTCAGAACACCCAAATTCGTTACCCTAATTCAGAAATCTAAATTTAGAAAAGGGGATGGAAGACCAGGGAAGACCAGGGCTGACTTACCTGAACCTGATGGAGAAAAGGGGAAGGAAGACCAGCGTCCAGCGAAGACCGGCAACGCGTACCGGAGAAGATGACGACCACGACCAGGAAAAGACGACGACGTTGCTGACTCTGCTGCGACCAGGAGAAGAAGACGACGTTGTCGGAGCCCGCGATGGTGAGCTCGACTGCCTCGACACCTTCAGTGAGCGACCGAGCCACTCAGGGAGTCTGGGGTGGGAGGCAGCGCTGAGAGACCAGAGGGTGGAAGGCGGCGGGCGACAGTCGGCGGTCGGCGATCAGCGGGAAGGAGGCAGGAAGGTCTAAGGGTTTGAGGAGGAGTGGAGATGAGAGTCTCAGGTCTCAGTTCTCGCTCTCTGTCTCTCTCTGAAGCAGGACAGCTAGGGAATTTTTGTCCTTTCACACAAACGGGGATTTAACGGGTCTCCACGGGGCGAGGACCTTTACCCCCGCCCCCGCCCCATTTATTATACGGGGCCCCGTCCCCCGTCCCCGCGGGTAAAAATTACCCCCCATACCTGATCCCCGACGGGTAAATCCCTCGGGTACCCGTCCCACCGGGGATTTTTGCCATGCATAGCCTCAGACCTCACATCTCAACGTAAGCGGGACTAACCACCGCCCTTATGCCACCGCCGCGACCTCGACAGGCGGGATTAACCTACCGTCCCTACCAGACACATAGCGTCTCAACATTCTCAATAAAATAACAAAATAGTGGTTTTCAGAAATCATTTTAGTCAGTACTGAGTAGTTCACCACTTCCACAACTCATATCATTAACCATCCATACAATACTTTGCCATCTTACTCAACTAATTCAGTCCTCAGTACTCCAGAAACCTAAGCCTCCATTTTCTAATTCATGTAAAATTCACTTATTTAAGTCATTAATTTTACTCTATTAATTCTTAGGCCTAAGTACACTTAAACTACATCTTAGGGAAGTTTAGAAAGTTTAGAGAACCTTTAGAAACATAGAAAATCATTTTTCTGCAAAACGAGGGTCCCACGTACGCAAGCTCTTGCCTTGCGTACGCATTCTGTTGAAAAAGGGGTGGTTGCGTACGCAACCCCCTTCTCGCGTACGCGAGATGTCTAACCCGAAGGAGTTTTTCGCGTCGTGGGTTGAAGTTCGCATACACAAGAGTTCATTTTTTAATATCTCGTGCACGCATGCAATGTCCGCGTACGCGAGATGTCCAACCCGTATAGTCTGGTCACATCGCGTGCGCTGTATTGCATACGCAAGGGTTAAAAGTCTACTGGCTCATGTACGCATGCATTGTTCACACGCGAGATGCCCAACCTGAAGGAGTTGGTCGCGTCGTGTGCACCATGTCGTGTATGCAGCCCATACCAGACTTAGAAAAAATTCAAATGCTACAGAATTCAGTTTTTGACACCAAACTTTAAACAGTCATAAATTCCTCTACAAAAATCTATTTTCTACAAACCTTATATCAATTTAAAGCTCTCAAAGCACCTTTAATTTAAAACAAAGTTCATTCAATTTCAAGTTTTGAGGCTCCAGTTATGATCCGTCAAAATTCACCAAAAACTGATTTTTACCAAAAACAACAAGGTTCTCAACTTCTCAAAAATCCACAACTAAAATCCAATCAAAACCAAATATCCTACACCCAAAATAGTTTTAAATGGACCAAATATTATTCATACACCTTCTATGTCATTCCTTATTATACCAACATACAATTTCACTCATTTCATCCACAAATTCTCACTCAATGCATTATTCCACTATCCTCAACTTTCACCAATCATCATTAAGCATCAAAATTCACTATAAACACTCAAAATCATCAAGTTCAAGCCTCATTCCAATAATGAATAATAATATCAAAGTGCAACATCATAACTCATCAAATCAACAACACCTTCATACATTATCAAATCCAATAATCATTTCAATCCAAACCTATCCTATGGGACACTAGCCTAAGTGTCCAGAAATATTATATATTACATATCAAAAACCAAAATCATACCTTGGCCGATTCTCAATATGCACAAAATTACCAGGATTTGATTCTAACAAGCCTCAACTCACCAAAAGCCACTAATTCAAGAACCAATGCTCCAATAATCACAATTCCAAGCTAGACATACATAATTTATCATAAATCAATACCTAGGGTTCCTAAATATACAAATTTACAAGGGATAAGAGCAAGTTTACCTTACCCACAGTTGGTTAGGACAAAACCCACTAAGTACCCGGTGCTAGATTGTACCTAAATAATCAAAATTACAAGAACTACTCATACACCATAGCCAAATTCGAATCTGTTATAGAAGGAAGAATTGGATAAGAAATTGAAAGTTTCTTACCACTTTGTTCGAATGAAATCGAAGAGCTCGATAAGAGCTTCGCGTGGCAACTAACGGCACGCAAATCGGAGCTCTGGAGAGTGAGATATGGCTCCAAGAAGAAGATGATAAATAGTAAATGAAACCCTCACCTCTCCTCTCTTCAATTCACGTTGCTCCCTCTATTTAGTGCTGAAATGAACTGATTTGGCTCATTAATGAAGCATTTATGTGTTGTGCTTGGGCCCAACTTGGGCTCGGTCCAACCCGTTAGTGTTTTTGGTCCGTTTGGTCTAACTTTGGGCCAAACCTTTTAAATTAGTATCCGGTTTTTAACTTTAATTATTTTTCTAAGGTTTCCTACTGTTTTTAATTATTCTCTCACAGTACCGAATAGATCTAAGCCTGTGTTGCCGATTCATTTACCGATTCGAGTTTTTTATACGGTTTTTCGCAGAAAATTACATTTTTCAACTCAGAAAAATTTACTGAGTCCAAATATCATATTTAAATTTTCTAATTAATATTATAAATTTTTGGATCCTATTTTGGGCAGTTAATTTAATTTAATTAAGCGGTTAATTAGTCGTGGTTCTTACATTCTCCCAACCAAATAAGAAATTTTGTCCCAAAAATTTAATGATTATCTGAGAATAACTCAGGATAATCCTTCCGCATCTTGGACTCTAACTCCCAAGTATGTTCTTCAACTCCTGCTTATTTCCAAGCCACTTTAACCAACTGAACTTCTTTTCCTCGTAGTTTCTTCACACTAGTGTCGTCAATACGCACCGGTGTTACTTGAAACGTCAAGTTCTCCCTCAGCTCGACCGACTCGAGCTCTGACACATGAGCCGCATCCGACATGTACTTACGGAGTTGTGACACGTGGAATACGTCATGCAAGTTAGACAAGTGAGGCGACAAAGCTACTAAATATGCCAGCGGCCCGAATCACTCAGAATCTCGAACGGTCCAATGAATCTCGGATTCAGCTTCTTGGTCTTAATTGCTCTTTCAATCCCAGTTGTCGGAGTAACCCTCAGAAATACATGCTCTCGCACTTCAAATTCCAATGGTTTCATTCTCTGATCTGCATAACTTTTCTGTCGGCTCTGTGTAGTCAAAATCCTAGCTCGAATCTTCTTAATCTTTTCAGTAGGGGTGTTGGCGGTGCGGTTTAGTTTGGTTATTTAGGAAAAAGTCCTCCGATCCGATCGTTTATTAAAACTGCGGTTTGGTTTGGTTCAGTTTTTTCCCCGAGATCATCCGAACCAAACCAAACCAATTAAAATTGGTTTGGTTCGGTTCGATTTGTTCATTTTATTTAATTAATTCAAATAAAAACCATTATACCATTTCACAGTCACTAACAAATAACAATAGTCAACCTAACTCAAAGATCACTAACAAATGAGCAGAAACACAACAAACTAAAATAATTAACAATTTTGCAAAAACAGCAGAAGTAGATGGAACAATGATCAATCTGACTCAAATTACTAACAAATTAGCAGAAGCACAATGAATTAAAATCATTAACAAATGTTGCAAAAATAGCAGAAACAGATGGAACAATAATCAACCTGAACTGAATCAAGAAAATCAAGATACACAACCAAACTAATTCCAAAAATTTTGCAAAAATGGTGCACCAACTCCAAACTGAATCAAGATATAGAACCAAACTGAATCAGAAATACAACCAAACTAATTCCACAATTTTCATGTGGTGTACTAATTCCACAAATTCTTCCTCTTTCTCCTTCTCCTTTCCTGCATTAACATTAAATAAACAAAAATTCAGAACCAACCCTAAACCAGAATTATCCTAAATCAAAATAGAACAAAAAGTTCAGAATTAAAAAACAAAATTTGAATCCATAAGACTAAACCAGAATTAAAAAATAAATAGAATCAGAACAAAAAAAACAACCTGAGATGGAAGGACAACACTGCTTCAATTACGGAGAAGAAGAGACTGGACAGCGACACGACTTCAACGACGAACGAGAGACGGGCAATGATCGGCAGCGGCTTCGACTGCGTCTGGTGCATGCTGCTGCGGTTCGTTGAGGATGACGACGGCTGTTGGTTCGTGGAGGAGACGACTACTGGAGAGGTGGTGTGTGGAGCCGTCGAGGATGAAGGACATAGAGGAGCGCTACGAGCCTACGAGGAATGGAGAGGGAGAGAAAAGGACCGCACCGCCGTGATGGTGCTGTCCGGCGACGTCGATGGCAGAGAAGAAGGAGGAGGTCCGACTTTGAGACACAGTGCTAGAGAGACTGAGAGAGAGCTCGAGGAGTTAGGGTTCCTAGTAGGGGAGGGGTGGCTACGGCTAGATTAGAAGGAATTATGGAGGAAGGCTACTTTTATATTAGGGTTTTTTAATAACACCAGTTCGGTTCGGTTCAGTTAGGATTTTCCCTAACAAAACCGAAAACCAAACCGAACCACAAAAACTGCAAAAAAATATTTTTTTGATTTTTTCGATTTTCGGTTTGTTCGGTTATCGGTTTTTTTGGTTCGGTTGGTTGGTTTTGTTCGAATTGGATCGGTTTTGAACACCCCTACTTTTCAGTAGTCTCCGCTACCAAATCAGGACCCAAAATACTTGATTCACTGGTTTCATACCAACACAGTGAAGATTGGCATTTCCGTCCATACAAAGCCTCATACGGAGCCATTCTATTGCTCGCATGAAAATTGTTGTTGTACGCAAACTCCACCAATGGCATATAACGGTTTCAACTTTCCAGTTGATCCAAAACACATGCCCTTAGCATATCCTCCAACATTTGAATAGTTCTTTCCGACTGTCCGTCCGTTTGCGGATGATATGCCGTGCTGAGACATAGTCTCGTACCAAAAGCTCTTTGGAAAGCTCCCCAAAATCTTGATATGAATCGGGGATCACGGTCCAACACTATGCTCGATGGCACACCGTGTAACCTTGCAATCTCCTTTATGTACAATCTCGCCAATTCCTCCATAGAATAGTTCACTCGGACAGGCAGGAAATGAGCGGACTTGGTTAAACGATCCATGATCACCCAAACCGCATCAAATTCTGACCTAGTCCTCGGTAAACCGGTCACAAAATCCATTGTAATTCCTTTCCACTTCCACTGAGGAATGTCAAGTGGCTGTAACATTTCCGACGGTCTCTGGTGCTCTATCTTCACCTGCTGACATGTCAAACACTTAGATACAACTATAGCTACATCATTCTTCATCCCAGCCCACCAGAACATCTTCTTTAAATCATAGTACATCTTCATACTCCCTGGATAAATAGAAAACCCGCTGTTGTGAGCTTCCGACAACAACTCTTGTCTCAAACTTCTGACATCCTGCACACAAATTCTCCCCTTATATCTCCACAACCCTTCATCATCTTTAGTAAACTCTCCATGCCTCTTCTTGCCAATTGGTTGAAATAGTCGCTGAAGTTCTGTTTCATTTTGCTGAGCCCTCTGAATTTCTGACTTAAAAGTACTTGAAATGCATAATTGATTCAAACAGGCTTGTCTGTCAGCTTCACCAATATCCAGCTTAAGTTCTGCAAACTTATCTACTAATTCCTCTTCCTTGATCCTCATCCAAGCAACAATCAAAGACTTTCTACTCAAAGCATTCGCTACCACATTAACTTTCCCAGGGTGATAACTCAGTTCAAAATCATAATCCTTAAGCAGCTCCATCCACCTCCTCTGACGCATATTAAGCTCTTTCTGATCAAAGATATACTTAAGACTTTTGTGATTAGAAAAGACTCTAAAACTCACTCCGTACAAGTGGTGTCTCCAAATCTTCAATGCAAACACAATCGCCGCCAATTTCATGAGTTGCGTAATTTACCTCATGCGGTCTCAGCTGACGCGGTGCGTAAGCCACCACGTTTTGGTGTTGCATCAACATGCAACCCAAACCCTTCAAAGAAGCATCACAGTACACTTCAAATAGTTCGTGTGGTTCCAGCAAAAGAAAAACAAGTGCTGAAGTCAACTTTTGTTTTAAAGTCTAGAAACTCTCCTCGCATTCCGACGTCCACACAAACGGTACCTCTTTCCTTGTTAGCTTAGTCATCGGTAATGCAATCCGGGAAAATCCCTCAATGAATCTTCGGCAGTATCCGGGCAAGCCCAAGAAACTTCTAACTTCCGTCACTATAGTCGGTCTTTCCCATTCCATCACCACCTCCACTTTCGAAGGATCTACGGCTATTCCTCCTTTGCTCACCACGTGACCTAAGAACTTCACTTCCTCCTTCCAGAACTCGCATTTGGACAACTTAGCATACAATTTCCACTCCTTCAGGATTTGCAACATAATTCTTAAGTGCTCTTTATGTTCTTCTGCCGTCTTTGAGTAAACTAAAATACTATCTATGAATACCACCACGAATTTGTCCAAAAAGGGACAAAATACTTTGTTCATGTACTCCATGAACACAGCAGGTGCATTCGTCAACCCAAAGGACATCACCGCAAACTCGTAGTGTCCATAGTGCGTCCTAAACATAGTTTTTGGAATATCATCCTCCTTTACCCTTATCTGATCGTATTCTGACCTCAAGTCAATCTTAGAAAATACCCCAGCTCCTTGCAATTGATCCATTAAGTCGTTGATCCTAGGCAACGGATACTTGCTCTTCGCAGTCACTTTGTTTAATTGTCAATAATTTACGCAAAGTCACATTCCTCCATCTTTCTTCTTTACCAACAAAATTGGTGCTCTCCACAGAGATACACTCGGTCGGATGAACCTCTTGTTAAGAAACTCCTCCAAATGACTCTTTAATTCAGCCAGCTCTATCGGAGCCATTCGGTACGGTGTAACCGACACTAGTCCGGCTCCCGGCACCAAGTCAATTGCAAATTCAATCTCCCTTTGAGGTAGGAATTCAGGAATATCCTTAGGAAATACTTTAGGAAAGTCTTTAACTACCGAAGTCTGATCAATTTTCTATTCGTCACCTAAAGCATTCGCAGCCAACAATATATAACCCTGACACTCTTCTCCACTGCAGTTCACCATCACAGAGTTCAGGTAATAAACCTCAGCTACCACTACTCCACTTTCTCCTTCCATCATAAACCGAATCGATTGCTCAAAGAAATCCAATAAAACCCGATTCTTGGACATCCTATAAAATCCCAAAATCATCTCCAACCCAACTAGGGGTGGAAAAGGCCAGGCGGCCTGTTAGGGGCCTGCAGCCTGGCCTGGTATGTTGTAAAATAGGAACAGGCTCAGGCTCTTCTTAAAGCCTTAATATATTAATAGGCCAGGCCTAGGCTCATTAATTAGCCTTATTGGCCTATCAAGCCTGCCTAGGCCTATTAACACATAATTAAATATATAAATAATTTTTTATTATTAACAAAATTATGAGATATTTTAAATTTATTATATTTTATTATAAATATTTTTGTATATTTTAAATACTTTAAAAGTTTAAAAATTCTTATAAATATTAAATATGACATATTACATATAAATATTTTTATTGAAAAATCATTTTTTTAAATAATATTGTTATTTTTGTAAAAAAAATTATCAAGCATTTTAACAGGCTTTAGACCAGGCCAGGCTAAAAACAGGTCAGGTTTAGTACTTTAAAAAAGCCTATAACAGGCTGCAGACCAGGCTCAGCCCAATTAACTACATGACAGGCCAGGCCTGTTAAGAGTAAAGCCTGGCCTGACCTGACCTGTTTCCACCCGTAAATCTAACTATTGGCAAACATATTAAGTCATGAACAAATTCTCTATTCTCAAGCTTGAAACCTACTTGCCTACAACCTGACCTAGTCACAACCGTCTGATACGGGGTATGCACATGCAAATCAAATGCTAACTCTGACACTTTCAATCCTAGTTCTTCAACCTTATCAAAAGAAATAAACGAATGCGAAGCTCCAGTATCATATAATGCAATCAACATTTTACCACCAATTAAGCATATACCTCTCATCAACGAATCTGCCTTAGTAGCATCTTGGGCATTCACAACAAACACCTGCCCTTGGTATTGATTCTGACCCGCATTCGAGTTCCTCCCACGAAGGCAATCCTTCGCCATATGTCCAGGTAGTCCACAAGTGAAGCATCCACCTATACCCAACTTGCACGAGTCATTCGGATGATAACGCCCGCAATGGTTACAAATTGAATCTGGAGAAGCCTTACTCTGATTACCTCTACCTCTGACCGGATGGTACTGAGCATAAGTATTTCGCTTAAAGCCCCCTTGACCTTGAGGTGCATGTCCTCCTCTCTTGAAGCTCTGATCTCTTGGTTGAAAATATTTTTCTTGCCCACGGTTGTTGTTTCCCATACGAGTGTCTCTTGATGAATCCACCTTCTTTGCACACTCTTCCACAACTCTCGCCTTGTTCACAAGCTCGGAAAAGATTCGAATCTCTAGAGGAGTCGTAGCAGTCATAATGGTATCCCTCAAGCCTCCTTGGCACTTAATGCACTTCCAGCTCTCATAGGACTCCGAGGCACCTTGACACACCCTAGAGAACCTACAGAGCTCCTCGAACCAACTTGTGTAATCCGCCACAGACAAAGAGCCTTGCTTCAGCTGCATAAGCTCTAACTTCTTTGCTTCTCTCACTGACTCCGGGAAATATTTCCTATAGAACGCTATTTGAAACACGTTCCAAGGAATCTCAGCATTCGAAAGTCATAGCAACTGACACTCTCCTTGCCACCAATGTTGTGCCTCTCCTAACAGCTGATAGGACACAAATTCCATGTATTGGTTAGCCAGGACATGTTGAGCATGTAGTGCATGCTCCATAGCTCAGAACCAATTGTTTGCTTCAGTTGAGTTGGTCGAGCCTCTGAAAGTCGGTGGATGAACCTTGAGAAATGAAGTCAAGGTCATCGGAGCACCTCCTAAATCATTACCATTTCTGTCCCTATTATCATTTCCGTTTCCATTTCTGTTTCCGTTTTCCGTTGGTTGACCTAACCATTACAGTATTCGCCTCCATGGTATTAGCAAGATTAGCCATCGCCGCCATAAACTCGGCATGGTTATCAGCAAGTTGTTCATTTCCACTCTCTCCTCGTGAACGCGTACGACCTCGTCCGCGAGAAGCCATTGGGTTCCTGTCTACATCAAACAATCGATATCAAGGTAATCAGTCTCAATATCAAAAGCCTAGTGCTTCAATTATCCCAAAAAGGCGCTCACACACAAGCATGCTATGCAATATCAATGAGATAACCTAAATAGCATCAAAGAAAAAGACATAGAGTATGCAATGAAACTCAATCGGTCCATCCCTCAGGCTCACGAGGATGAACCGCAGGTTACAACAAGTCTAAAGCTCATACGTATACATATATATATATAATAGAAAGAAATAATAATTCTAGAAGCTCGATGAAGAAATAAGCTCAAAAATAGAGTTTCAAAAGCGCAAAATGTTCACACAAAGCTACACTAATCGAGGCACAAGATATACGTACAGATATCAGGACATATATATAGATATATCAAAGTATAATAGTCATAAGGATCTAGCCGCCGCCCGCAGAGTTTAAGTTGGCTAGTTATAGACAGACATACAGAGTTTTGAAAGTAAAACAGCTTATACAAAATCTCTCTCAAAGTAAGCCTCTAAAGCAAAGATAAATACAAAAGTGAGAGATCCAATCAAAATAAATCAAAAGACTTCAAAACATATCAAGGATCCTCCGCTCTGTCACCATCAAGAAACTCACCGAGGTGGGTTACAACCTGCATCTGAAAAATAACAATAGAATATGGTATGAGAATCAGAGGTTCTCAGTATGGTAACAGTGCCCAGTGATGTAAAATATAAGACTCCGGGACGACAGAGGCAATTCTAGAACTTCATATCCATCACGAGATTCAAGCTTAAAACATAAGTAAATTTTAAAACCATAACTTAAAACCATAATGAAATTAAGGGTAATCTAACTTAGGGATTTTATAATTTAACAAATCTTTGTTGTCCCACAGCCTTCGCCAGCCTAACCGCCATGCGATCCCATCGCCACCAGCTTTCGAACCTCCTCAATCCTAGTAAAAAATACAAGTAATACAATGCAGGTAAAGTACAAGTATAATCATATATATCAAGTAATTCAATAAGTATTTAGGCATGTTAAACAATTTGGCAAACAATACAAGCCGGCAAAGCAAACAAACAGATAGATTATGTACATGATGAATGTCTGTCCTATTTGGCTGTGATATCATATTATCGGTTCAACTGCTAACCTGACACATCTCCATGGAGATGTCGCCTTTTGGTCACGAATAAAAGTGGGATCCACCACGGATATAGTGTCGGGCACACTACCCACGGATATAGTGCCGGGCACACTCTTGTGATTCGAAAGGATGCGAGTGGGATACTCTGTCTCAGACCTCACATCTTAACGTAAGCAAAACTAACCACCGTCCTTACTCTGCCGCGACCTCGATTAACCTACCGTCCCTGCCAGACGCATAGCGTCTCAACATTTTCAATAAAATAACAAAACACTGGTTTTCAGAAATCATTTTAGTCAGTACTCATTAGTTCACCACTTTCATAACTCGTATCATTAATCATCAATACAATGCTTCGCCATCTTACTCAACCAATTCAGTCCTCAGTACTCCAGAAACCTAAGCCTCTGTTTTCTAATTCATGTAAAATTCACTTATTTAAGTCATTACTTTTCCTCTATTAATCCTTAGACCTAACTATAAAACATTACCCTTAAACTACATCTTAGGGAAGTTTAGAAAGTTTAGAGAACCTTTAGAAACATAGGAAATCATTTTTCTGCAAAATAGGAGTCCCGTGTACGCAAGCCCCTGCCTCACGTATGCATGCTATTGAAAAAGAGGTGGTCGCATACGTGATGAGCGGATAATTTATACGCTTTTTGGCATTGTTTTTATATAGTTTTTAGTATGATTCAATTAGTTTTTAGTATATTTTTATTAGTTTTTAAATGAAATTCACATTTCTGGACTTTACTACGAGTTTGTGTGTTTTTCTGTGATTTCAGGTAATTTCTGGCTGAAATTGAGGGACTTGAGCAAAAATCAGATTCAGAGGTTGAAGAAGGACTGCAGATGCTGTTGGATTCTGAACTCCCTGCACTCTAAGTGGATTTTCTGGAGCTACAGAAGTCCAAATGGTGCGCTCTCAATTGCGTTGAAAATTAGACATCCAGGGCTTTCCAGCAATATATAATAGTCCATACTTTGCCCGATTTTAGATGACGTAAACTGGCGTTCAACGCCAGCTCCCTGCCCTATTCTGAAGTTAAACGCCAGAAACAGGTTACAAAGCAGAGTTAAACGCCAGAAACAAGTTGCCCTGTTCCTCATGAATTAATACAAAGTACTATTGTTTTTCTATTCAATTCAAGCCTATTTCTTCTCTAAGATATTCATTCGCACACAAGAACATGATGAATGTGATGATTATGTGACGCTCACCATCATTCTCACTTATGAACGCGTGCCTGACAAACACTTCTGTTCTACATGTAAACAAGCTTGAACGTGTATCTCTTAGCCTTCTGATCTACGATCAGAGTCTTCATGGTATAGGCTAGAATTATTGGCAGCCATTATTGAGATCCGAAAAGTCTAAACCTTGTCTGTGGTATTCCGAGTAGGATCTGAGAAGGGATGGCTGTGACGAGCTTCAAACTCGCGAGTGCTGGGCGTAGTGACAGACGCAAAAGGATTACTGAATCCTATTCCAGTATGATCGAGAACCGACAGATGATTAGCCGTGCGGTGACAGCGCATTTGGACCATTTTCACTGAGGCGACGGGATGTAGCCATTGACAACGGTGATGCCCAACATACAGCTTGCCATAGAAAAGGAGTATGAAGGATTGGATGAAAGCAGTAGGAAAGCGAAGGTTTAAAAGGAATAAAAGCATCTCCATACACTTATATGAAATTCTCACCAATGAATTACATAAGTATCTCTATCTTTATTTTATGTTTTATTTATCTTTTAATTATTAAAACTCTATAACCATTTGAATCTGCCTGACTGAGATTTCCAAGGTGACCATAGCTTGCTTCAAGCCGACAATCTCCGTGGGATCGACCCTTACTCACGTAAGGTTTATTACTTGGACGACCCAGTGCACTTGCTGGTTAGTTGTGCGAAGTTGTGACAAAGAACAAAAATTATGAACGTGCGCGTGAAGTTTTTGGCGCCGTTACCAAGGAATGAACGATCACGATTTTGCATACTAAGTTTTTGGCGCCGTTGCCGGGGATTGTTCGAGTTTGGACAACTGACGGTTCATCTTGTTGCTCAGATTATGTAATTTTATTTTAATTTTAAGCTTTTTATTTTTATTCTTTTATTTTCGAAAAATTTTCAAAAAAAAAATTTTAATTTATTCTATGTTCTTCAGAATTTTTAAGAATGAATTCTAGAGTTTCACAATGATCTGTTGAATTCTGGCTGGCTGTGAAGCCATGTCTAATCCTTTGGACCGAGATTTCAACTTATCATCACAAGAGTCCGTGGACTCTTATCTAATCAGTTGTTATATGCCTGATTTGTATCTACTGAAGCTTGGCTGGCCATTGACCATGTCTAGTGTTTTGGACCGGAGCTTTCACTGAAAGCTTGGCTGGCTAGTAAGCCATGTCTAATTCCTGGACCGGAGCTTTAGAGTAACATTGCATGATTCCTGGAATTCTCATTAAAAATTTTGAAATCCTTATTTTTCTTTTTGCAATTAATTTTCGAAAAAAATTTCAAAAAATTAATAAAATCATAAAAACAAAAATATTTTATGTTTCTTGTTTGAGTCTAGTATCAATTTTTAAGTTTGGTGTCAATTACATCTTTTTAATTTCATTAAAATTTTCGAAAACTCATGCATGGTGTTCTTCATAATCTTCAAGTTGTTCTTGATGATTTGCTTTGTTTAATCTTTGCATTTTTACGTTTTGTATCTTTTCTTATTTTTCATATGCATTTTCAATTTGTTAGTGTCTAAAGTTTGAAAATTTCTATGTTTGGTGTCTTGCATATTTTTCTTTTCTTAAAAATTTTTAAAAATAAGTTCTTGGTGTTCATCTTGACATTCAAAGTGTTCTTGGTGTTCATCTTGACATTCAAAGTATTCTTGCATGCATTATGTGTTTTGATCTTGAATTCTCATGTTTTGAGTCTTTTCATTGTTTTCTCTTTCATCATTAAAAATTCAAAAATAAAAAAAAAATCTTTCCCTTTTCTTCTCATAAAATTCAAATATTTGAGTTAACTTTTTCAAAAAATTTTAAAATCTAGTTGTTGCTTATGAGTCAAATCAAATTTTCAATTTAAAAATTCTATCTTTTTCAAATCTTTTTCAAAAAAATTAAATCTTTTTCATTTTTTCTTTCATAATTTCGAAATTTTCAAAATTTATTTTCAAAATCTTTTTCTTATTTCTATTTCATATTTTCGAAAATCTCACTAACAATTAATGTGATTGATTCAAAAATTTTAAGTTTGTTACTTGCCTAGTAAGAAAGGTTCAATCTTTAAATTTTAAAATCATATCTTTTTGTTTCTTGTTAGTCAAGTAATCAACTTTAATTTTCAAAATCAAATCTTTTTAAATTTCTTTTTCAAATCTTTTTCAAAATAAATTTCAATCACATCTTTTTCAAAATCAATTTCAAAATCTTTTCTAACTTCTTGTCTTTTCAAAATTGATTTTCAAATCTTTTTTCCAATTAATCTTATCTTGTTTGATTCTTATCTTTTTCAAAACTACCTAACTAATTCTCTCTCTCTAATTTTCAAAAATCACTACCCTTTTGTTCAAAATTCCTTTTAATTAACTAATTGTTTTAAATTTTAATTTAATTTAATTTTATTTTTCTTTTTAAAATTTTCAAATTTTAACTTTAATTTTAAATTAAAAATAAAAATATTCTTATCTTAATTTATTTAATTTTCGAATTATTCCCTCTCTCATCTCCTTCTAATTATTTATTTATCTACTAACACTTCTCTTCTTCTTAAAAATTTGAACCCTCTCCTTCCTTCTGTGTTCGAATTCTTTTTCTTCTCTTCTACTCACGTAAAGGAACCTCTCTACTGTGGCAAAGAGGATTGCTATTATTTTCTGTTCTCTTCTTTTTCATATGAGCAGGAACAAGGATAAGAACATTCTTGTTGAAGCTGATCCTGAACCTGAAAGGACTCTAA
>NC_029785.2:118580137-118613981 GCF_000816755.2 Arachis ipaensis | reverse complement strand
ATATGAGCAGGAGCAAGGACAAGAACATTCTTGTTGAAGCTGATCCTAAACCTGAAAGGACTCTGAAGAGGAAGCTAAGAGAAGCTAAAACACAATACTCTGAAGAGGACTTTACTGAAATTTTCGAAAAATAAATAGAGATGGCCGAAAATAATAATAATGGTGGAGATGCAAGGAAGATGCTTGGTAACTTTACTACACCAAATTCCAACTTACATGGAAGAAGCATCTCAATCCCTGCCATTGGAGCAAACAATTTTGAGCTAAAGCATCAATTAGTTTCTCTGATGCAACAGAATTGCAAGTTTCATGGACTTCCATCAGAAGATCCTTTTCAGTTCTTAACTGAATTCTTGCAGATCTGTGATACTGTTAAGACCAATGGGGTTGATCCTGAGGTCTACAGGCTTATGCTTTTCCTGTTTGCTGTAAGAGACAGAGCTAGAATATGGTTGGACTCTCAACCTAAAGATAGCCTGAACTCTTGGGATAAGCTGGTCACGGCTTTCTTAGCCAATTTCTTTCCTCCTCAAAAGCTTAGCAGACTTAGAATGGATGTTCAAACCTTCAAACAGAAAGAAGGTGAATCCCTCTATGAAGCTTGGAAGAGATACAAGCAACTGACCAAAAAGTGTCCTTCTGACATGCTTTCAGAATGGACCATCCTGAATATATTCTATGATGGTCTGTCTGAATTATCAAAGATGTCATTAGACCATTCTGCAGGTGGATCCATTCACCTAAAGAAAATGCCTGCAGAAGCTCAGGAACTCATTGACATGGTTGCAAATAACCAGTTCATGTACACTTCTGAAAGGAATCCTATGAGTAATGGGACACCTCAGAGGAAGGGAGTTCTTGAAATTGATACTCTGAATGCCATATTGGCTCAGAATAAAATATTGACTCAGTAAGTCAATATGATTTCTCAAAGTCTGAATGGACTGCAAGCTGCATCCAATAGTACTCAAGAGGCATCTTCTGAAGAAGAAGCTTATGATCCTGAGAACCCTGTAATAGCAGAGGTGAATTACATGGGAGAACCCTATGGAAACACCTATAATCTCTCATGGAGAAATTATCCAAATTTCTCATGGAAGGATCAACAAAAGCCTCAACAAGGCTTTAATAATGGTGGAAGAAACAGGTTTAGCAATAGCAAGCCTTTTCCATCATCCACTCAGCAACAGACAGAGAATTCTGAGCAGAGTCCATCTAGCTTAGCAAATATAGTCTCTGATCTATCTAAAGCCACTCTAAGTTTCATGAATGAAACAAGGTCCTCCATTAGAAATTTGGAGGCACAAGTGGGCCAGGTGAGTAAAAGGGTCACTGAAACTCCTCCTAGTACTCTCTCAAGCAATACAGAAGAGAATCCAAAAAGAGAGTGCAAGGCCATTACCTTACTTGGTGTGGCCGAACCCAGAGAGGAGGAGAAGGACGTGAATCCTAGTGAGGAAGACCTCCTGGGACGTCCATTGACCTATAAGGAGTTTCCCTTTGAGGAACCAAAGGAATCTGAGGCTCATACAGAGACCATAGAGGTTCCATTCAACCTGCTTCTGCCCTTCATGAGCTCTGATAAGTATTCTTCCTCAGAAGAGGATGAAGACATCACTGAAGAGCAAGTTGCTAAATACCTTGGTGCAATCATGAAGCTGAATGCCAAATTATTTGGTAATGAGACTTGGGAAGATGAACCTCCCTTGCTCACCAATGAACTGAATGCATTGGATACACAAAAATTATCTTAAAAGAAACAGGATCCTGGTAAATTCCTAATTCCCTGTAACATAGGCACCATGACCTTTGAGAAGGCTCTGTGTGACCTAGGGTCAGGAATAAACTTAATGTCACTCTCTGTAATGGAGAAACTAGGAATCTTTGAGGTACAAGCTGCCAGAATCTCATTAGAAATGGCAGACAACTCAAGAAAATAGGCTTATGGACTAGTAGAGGACGTGTTAGTAAAGGTTGAAGGCCTTTACATCCCTGCTGATTTCATAATCCTAGACACTGGGAAGGATGAGGATGAATCCATCATCCTTAGAAGACCCTTCCTAGCCACAGCAAAAGCTGTGATTGATGTGGACAGAGGAGAGTTGGTCCTTCAACTAAATGAGGACAACCTTGTGTTTAAAACTCAAGGATCTCCTTCTGTAACCATGGAGAGTAAGCATGAAAAGCTTCTCTCACTGCAGAGTCAACCAAAGCCCTCACAGTCAAACTTTAAGTTTGGTGTTGAGAGGCCACAACCAAACTCTAAGTTTGGTGTTGAACCCCCACATTCAAACTCTAAGTTTGGTGTTGGAAGGTCCCAACAATGCTCTGAACATCTGTGAGGCTCCATGAGAGCTCACTGTCAAGCTATTGACATTAAAGAAGCGCTTGTTGGGAGGCAACCCAATGTTAATTAATTATATCTATTTATTTTCCATTGCTATTTTATGTTTTCTTTAGGTTGATGATCATGTGAAGTCACAAAAATTACTGGAAAATCAAAAACAGAATAAAAAATAGCATTAAAAATAGCACACCCTGGAAGAAGAGCATTCTGGTGTTTAAACGCCAGAAACAAGCACCAAGCTGGCGTTTAACGCCAGAAACAAGCATCAACCTGACGTTAAACGCCAGAAACAGGCTACATTTGGGCGTTTAACGCCAAAAACAGGCAGCAGTCTGGCGTTAAACGCCAGTATTGCATACAAAGGGCATTTTGCACGCCTAATTGGAGCAAGGATGCTAAGTCCTTGACCCCTCAGGATCTGTGGACCCCACAGGATCCCCACCTCTCTCACACCTTTTCATAACACTCTTCCCCACCTACCCTTCACCAATCACCTACATACCTCATCCCCAAATACCCTTAACCACTCACATCCATCCACCCTTCCCCATAAACCCCACCTACCTCCAAAATTCAAATTCATTTCCCACCCAAACCAACCCCATGACCGAACCCTAAACCTCCCCCACTCCTATATAAACCCCTCATTCCTTCTTCATGTTCACACAACACAACCCTTTCTTCTTTCCTTTGGCCGAATACACACCTCTCTCCCTCTCCTCCATTTTTTTTCTTCTTCTCCTTCTTTCTTTCTTTTTTTTGCTCGAGGACGAGCAAACCTTTTAAGTTTGGTGTGGTAAAAGCATTGCTTTTTGTTTTTTCATAACCATTAATGGCACCTAAGGCCAGAGAAATCTCAAGAAAGAGGAAAAGGAAGGCAAAAGCTTCCACCTCTGAGTCATGGAAGATGGAGAGATTCATCTCAAAAGCTCATCACTAAGAAAAGGATGGAGCAAATAAGAGAGCCCACTTATGGACCTCAACAAGAGCATCAGGAAATTCCTCATCATGAAATCCCTGAGATACCTCAAGGGATGCACTTTCCTCCATAAAACTATTGGGAGCAAATTAACACCTCCCTAAGAGAATTAAGTTCCAACATGGGACAACTAAGGATGGAACACCAAGAGCACTCCATCATTCTCCATGAGATTAGAGAAGATCAAAGAGCTATGAGGGAGGAGCAACAAAGACAAGGAAGAGACATAGAGGAGCTCAAGAGCACCATTGGTTCTTCAAGAAGAGGAAGACGCCACCCTCACTAAGGTGGACCCGTTCCTTAATCTCTTTGTTCTTATTTTCCTGTTTTTCGTTTACTATGCTTTATATTTTATTTATGATTGTGTCTTTACTATATGATTATTAGTGTCTAAGTGTCTATGTCTTAAAGCTATGAATGTCCTATAAATCCATCACCTCTCTTAAATGAAAACTGTTCTAAAAACAAAAGAACAAGAAGTACATGATCTCAAATTCATCCTTGAAACTAGTTTAATCATTTTGATGTGGTGACAATACTTTTTAATTTTTGAATGAATGCTTGAACAGTGCATATATCTTTTGAAGTTGTTGTTTATGAATGTTAAATATGTTGGCTCTTGAAAGAAATCATTCTGAACCTTAATGGATAAAGTGAGATGCCAAAACTATTCAAGAGGCAAAAAGCTACTAGTCCAGCTCATCTGATTGGAGCTAAGTTTCATTGATATTTTGGAATTTATAGTATATTCTCTTATTTTTATCCTATTTGATTTTCAGTTGCTTAGGGACAAGCAACAATTTAAGTTTGGTGTTGTGATGAGCGGATAATTTATACGCTTTTTGGCATTATTTTTATATAGTTTTTAGTATGATTTAGTTAGTTTTTAGTATATTTTTATTAGTTTTTAAATAAAATTCACATTTCTGGACTTTACTATGAGTTTGTGTGTTTTTCTATGATTTCAGGTAATTTCTGGCTGAAATTGAGGGACTTGAGCAAAAATCAGATTCAGAGGTTGAAGAAGGACTGCAGATGATGTTGGATTCTGACCTCCCAGCACTCAAAGTGAATTCTCTGGAGCTACAAAAGTCCAAATGGCGCGCTCTCAATTGCGTTGGAAATTAGACATCCAGGGCTTTCCAGCAATATATAATAGTCCATACTTTTCCCGAGTTTAGACGACGCAAACTGGCGTTCAGATCCCTGCCCTATTCTGGAGTTAAACGCCAGAAACAGGTTGCAAAGCAGAGTTAAATGCCAGAAACAAGTTACAAATTGGCGTTCAACTCCAAGGAAGACCTCTACACATGAAAGCTTCAATACTCAGCCCAAGCACACACCAAGTGGGCCCGGAAGTGGATTTCTGCATCATTTACTTATTTCTGTAACCCTAGTAACTAGTTTAGCATAAATAGAACTCTTTACTATTATACTAGGGGTCTTTTTCCCTATTTTCGAATTCATATGCCATTTGGGGAGGCTGGCCATTGGGCCATGCCTGGACCTTCATCACTTATGTATTTTCAACGGTAGAGTTTCTACACACCATAGATTAAGGTGTGGAGCTCTGCTGTTCCTCATGAATTAATGAAAAGTACTATTATTTTTCTATTCAATTCAAGCCTATTTCTTTTCTAAGATATTCATTCGCACACAAGAACATGATGAATATGATGATTATGTGACGCTCACCATCATTCTCACTTATGAATGCGTGCCTGACAAACACTTCCGTTCTACATGTAAACAAGCTTGAACTTGTATCTCTTAGCCTTCTGATCTACGATCAGAGTCTTCGTGGTATAGGCTAGAATTATTGGCAGCCATTCTTGAGATCCGGAAAGTCTAAACCTTGTCTGTGGTATTCCGAGTAGGATCTGAGAAGGGATGGCTGTGACGAGCTTCAAACTCGCGAGTGCTGGGCGTAGTGACAGACGCAAAAGGATTACTGAATCCTATTCCAGTATGATCGAGAACCGACAGATGATTAGCCGTGCGGTGACAGCGCATTTGGACCATTTTCACTGAGAGGACGGGATGTAGCCATTGACAACGGTGATGCCCAACATACAGCTTACCATAGAAAAGAGTATGAAGGATTGGATGAAAGCAGTAGGAAAGCAGAGGTTCAGAAGGAATAAAAGCATCTCCATACACTTATCTGAAATTCTCACCAATGAATTACATAACTATCTCTATCTTTATTTTACGTTTTATTTATCTTTTAATTATTAAAACTCTATAACCATTTGAATCCGCCTGACTTGATTTACAAGGTGACCATAGCTTGCTTCAAGCTGACAATCTCCGTGGGATCGACCCTTACTCACGTAAGGTTTATTACTTTGATGACCCAGTGCACTTGCTGGTTAGTTGTGCGAAGTTGTGACAAAGAACAAAAATTATGAACGTGCATGTGAAGTTTTTGGCGCCGTTACCAAGGAATGAACGATCACAATTTCACATACCAGTACACAATCCCCTTCTCACGTATGCGAGATGTCCAACCCGAAGGAGTTGCTCACGTCACGCGTTGAAGTTTGCGTACACAAGAGTTCATTTTTGAATAGCTCACGGATGCATGCAGTGTCCGCGTACGCGAGATGCCCAACCCGTATGGTTTGGTTGCGTCGCGTGCACTGTGTCGCATACGCAAGGGTTAAAAGTCTGCTAGCTCGCGTACGCATGCATTGTTTGCGTACGCGAGATGCCCAACCCAAAGGAGTTGGTCGCATCGCGTGCACGATGTCGTGTACGCAGCCCACACCAGACTTAGAAAAAATTCAAATGCTGCAGAATTTAGTTTTTGGCACCAAACTTTAAACAGTCATAACTTCCTCTACAAAAATCCATTTTCTACAAACCTTATATCAATTTAAAGCTCTCAAAGCAACCTTTAATTTAAAATAAAGTTCATTCAATTTGAAACTTTGAGGCTCAAGTTATGATCCGTCAAAGTTCACCAAAAACTGATTTTTACTAAAAACAAGGTTCTCAACTTCCCAAAAATCCACAACTAAAACCTAATCAAAACCAAATATCCTACACCCAAAACAGTTTCAAATGGACCAAATATTATTCATACACCTTCTATGTCATTCCTTATCATACCAACATACAATTTCACTCATTTCATCCACAAATTCTCACTCAATGCATTATTCCACTATCCTCAACTTTCACCAATCATCATTAAGCATCAAAATTCACTATAAATACTCCAAATCATCAAGTTCAAGTGTCATTCCAATAATGAATAATAATATCAAAGTGTAGCATCATAATTCATCAAATCAACAACACCTTCATACATTATCAAATCCAACAATCATTTCAATCCAAACCTATCCTATGGGTCACTAGTCTAAGTATCCAGAAATATTATATATTACATAGCAGAAACCAAAATCATACCTTGGTCGATTTTTAATATGCACGAAATCACCAAGATTTGATTCCAACAAGCCTCAACTCATCAAAAGCCACCAATTCAAGAATCGCTGCTCCAATAATCATAATTCCAAGCTAGACATACATAATTTATCATAAATCAATACCTAGGGTTCCTAAATACACAAATTTACAAGGGATAAGAGCAATTTTACCTTACCCACAGTTGGTTAGGACAAAACCCACTAAGTACCCGGTGCTAGATTGTACATAAATAATCAAAATTACAAGAACTACTCATACACCATAGCCAAATTTGAATCTGTTATAGAAGGAAGAACTGGGTAAGAAATTGAAAGTTTCTTACCACTTTGTTCAAATGAAATCGAAGAGCTCGACAAAAGTTTTGCGTGGCAACTGGCGGCACGTGAATCGGAGCTCTAGAGAGTGAGATATGGGTCCAAGAAGAAAATGATGAATAGTAAATGAAACCCTCACCTCTCCTCTCTTCAATTCATGTTGCTCCCTCTCTTTGGTGCTGAAATGAGCTGATTTGGCTCATTAATAAAGCATTTATCTGTTGGTCTTGGGCCCAACTTGGGTCCGGTCTAACCCGTTAGTATTTTTGGCCCGTTTGGCCCAACTTTGGGTTAAACCTTTTAAATTAGTGCCCGGTTTTCAACTTTAATTATTTTTCTAAGGTTTCCTACTGTTTTTAATTATTATCACACAGTACCAGAGAAACTAAAGCCGGTACTACCGGTTCATTTACCGGTTCGAGTTTTTTATGCGGTTTTTCGTAGAAACTTTCATTTTCCAGCTCAGAAAAATCTACTGAGTCCAAATATCATATTTAAATTTCCTAATTAATATTCTAAATTTTTGGATCCTATTTTGGGCAGTTAATTTAATTTAATTAAGTAGTTAATTAGTCGCAGTTCTTACATCAAGCTCATGAGTCATACCATGAAGTTATGAGAAAGGGTGATAGAACGGAGGTTGAGAAAATAGTCACAAGTAACAGAGAACCAATTTGGATTTATACCAGGAAGATCCACCACCGAAGCGATATACCTGTTAAAAGGGATGATGGAGAGGTATCGTAGTAATAAAAGGGATCTACATATGGTGTTTATTGATTTGGAAAAAGTGTACGATAGGGTGCCAAGGGAGGTCTTTTGGAAGATTTTAGAAAAGAAGAGAGTAAGAATCACATATATTCGTGCAATTAAAGACATGTATGATAGGGCAATAACTAGTGTGAAGACTCAAGGTGGTGCGACAGTGGAATTTCCTATTGGTATAGGATTATACCAGGGATCATCCTTAAGTCCATACCTTTTCACATTAGTCTTGGAAGTACTCACAGAGCGCATCCAAGAGCCTGTGCCATGGTGCATACTTTTTTCCGACGATATCGTCCTTATGGGAGAGTCAAGGGAAGACCTAAATAAGAAGTTGGACTTATGGAGAGAAGCTCTAGAAGTGTATGGTCTGCATATAAGCTATAGCAAGACGGAATATATGGAATGTAAGTTCAGTCTAAGAAGGAAAAACCCTAATATAGAGGTAAAGATTGGAGAAAATATTCTACAAAAAGTTAAAAGTTTTAAGTATCTTGGGTGCATCATATAGGATAATGGAGAGATTGAACAGGATGTAAATCATAGGATCAGGTTGGTTAAAATGGCAGAGTGCATCTGGTTTTATATGTGACAAAAAGTTCCTTTAAAACTTAAAGGTAAATTCTATCGCACTGCTATAAGACCGGCTATGCTTTATGGTACGGAGTGTTGGGCGGCCAAAGGGGAGTACAAACATAAGCTAAGTGTGGCAAAGA
This sequence comes from Arachis ipaensis, assembly GCF_000816755.2. Lineage (NCBI taxonomy): Eukaryota > Viridiplantae > Streptophyta > Magnoliopsida > Fabales > Fabaceae > Arachis > Arachis ipaensis. The sequence goes on along the minus strand of NC_029785.2, from coordinate 118,605,422 downwards.
TGAAGATGTTGAGATGGATGAGTGGTCATACGCGATTGGATAAAATAAGGAACGAAGATATAAGGGATAGAGTTGGAGTAGCACATTGTGGAAAAGATGGTAGAATCGCATCTCAGGTGATTTGGACATATGAGAAGAAAACCAACAAAACACCCAGTCAAGAGGGTGGATGAAATGACAGATGGACAAGAGATGAAAGGCAGAGGAAGACCTAAGAAGACCATCTAGGAGGTGGTCAAACGAGATCTACATGTAAATGGGTCTCTCTGTAGACATGATACATGACAGAGCTCAATAGCGTCGTTTGATTCATGTAGCTGACTCCACCTAGTGAGACAAGACTTTTTTATTGTTGTTGTTGTTATTGTTGTATATTTTGTATTTTAACAAGTATTTTATATTAATAATTAATTTTGGTAACTAATTTTTGTNNTTCACAAAAATATATGCATCAACAAAATGGGTCTTATTTTGGAATAGTTTTGAGTATAAATAACAAAAATAAATTTAATATTTAATTTGTCTCTTAAAATTTGATGTGGAATTTAAATTAAGTTTTAAAATTTTAATTAATTTAAATTAGACTCCAAATTTATAATTGTAACTTGCGTTAATACTTAAATTTATTTTTGTTAACGAAGTGTTGATTTGTCATATTTATCACATTGGATAAAACCAAATAATGTCATTTTATATCGATGTCTAATCTTTAACAAAATGACGTCATTTCACACTAATAAAAGTAAAAAAGCATCTTATTTATGATCATCATAATAAAAAAGAATGAATTTTAATTTCATTTGTGTGAAATCATATCATTTCACTGAAGATTGAGTTCTAATATAAAATGACATTATTATGTTTTATTCCATCTATCATTTTGTTTTAAGGGTCAATTTAAATCCAACTTAAAATTTTAGGAATCAAACTGAGTGTTTTCATAATAATTAAAAAAATTTCGATAAAACAAATCTAGCTACCACAATTAATGAATAGTTCTAAGTAAAGCATGAACTGTGGTATTCTAGTGCAGTTTATACACTTTTAAGTTTCAATGTCTTACACATACATAAGGGTAATTTATGTTAATAAATTGATTAGAGGTTAAAATTTTGTAGATGTTCTCAATAGATATTGGTTATACGTTTATCATAAATAAATCTATGTAAATCGAATTAGGCAAACTTGATTTAAGTATATATACATAAATCGAACTAACCCAATTCGATTTATGCACTACATAAGACATCCATGTAATTCAATTTACTAGCGTAGGATTGGGGTCACTGAGGAACTACTCCGGTGACAAGAATCTCCGTCCATGCTTATATCACCATTGCAAGTATAACTGATGGACCTAGATTGGAAACGGTATCAAACTGGAGTATATGCTGCACTCTATGATCCTAACGGAGGTGCCAAGACTGATGATAATTGGAAAACAATGATCACCGTCTCTGCCATTTTTCGACTTCAAGAAATCTATGTCCAGAATTTGATGAGGATGTTGTACTCCCCAAGTTGTGGTATCACTCTATTCACCTAATATCACTCTACAACGGCAAAGCATATCAATGATGTGATTGCCCTCCACAATATCGTATGTCGTGGCTCTAGTATCCTAGGATGAACCCTTTGCACAACCTCAATTGCACTATATGGCATCCATATAAACTGTAAAAAGAAAATAATTATAAATTTTATTCCCTAACAATAAATGCATCAAAGGACTACACTTTGTGAATAAAATACGCAGTTAACGAAACTACAGTATTACTCACATTGCCGGGTTGCAACAAGTCTAGTATCAGCCTTCATTGCATCACTCTGGGCTCTTTCTCGCTCGAAGATGCTTGATATCCCTCCCACCTGCAATCCAATACGTTATATCAATAATGACAAAGTATAGAATGACTAGCAAACCACTGAACACATTTAGTAAACATATGTACCTCGACGCTATAGCCAATGAAATATGTCAAACCCAAGGGGCTTTAAAGTAGGAAAACACCAAAAGATCCATAGTTGTAGTAGTTGCAATAGGCCAACCAACTTAACGACATTCTTGTTGGCAACCCGACAAATGTATCGATACAACCATGCAAAAGCGACAGAGCCCCCAACTGTATCTACCAAACTCGTCTAGCCTAACTACCTAAGGTAGCCACCGGATGTGAAGACGTATCCTGGACTTGTCACCAAACAACTAAGTTGATAGCAACATCATAATATACGCCTGTGCATATCGCTTCATGGTCTTCTCATTTGGATCTGGAAAAAGCTCACTGAATGTTTTCTGAAACGAAGTGAACTTCACAGTGAACTTGTCAATGCATTTCACAGGAGGTAGTACATCGAGTAGCTCCTTGAACCAAGTTCAAGAAAATCTACCACCCTCAATAAACCTCTCGAAGTTTGTCAAGCACCTATTCACGTAGTCATCATTGATCGAAAGGCCTAGTTGGTATGCCACATCCTGTAACGTGATGGTGTACTCTCCTAATGACATATGAAATGTATGCGTCTCGAGACGCTATCTCTTAACAAAAGCGTTAACTAGCAGCTCATCCAGTTTAAACCAGTGGTCGTTGAGCCTAGCAAGATGGTATAATCTAGCAATTAGGGATGGCAAATAGGCTAGTCCCCCCCCCCAATTCCGTTATAAGCTCTCCCTGACCCACCGTTCTAAATTTCTAATAAACGTAATCTTCAACCAAGTTTTTTAAAATAAAATAATCAAACAAACATTGTCTAAATCAAAACAAACATTATCCAAAGTATTTAATTAAATATTGTCTAAATCTCTAATCAATCAAACATTATCGAAGTTATAACTTAAGTAAAATAAAAAAAAAACATTCCAAATATAAACTTGTGAATTGTAAGTTTATGAGTAGGATTAAGGGTGGGTGGAGAAGTTGATGAGAGTGAATTACGTGTATGGGTAGAGTTTATTTATGCCGGATTAGATAATTGAGTTTATGGATTTGGGTAGTTTTTGGTTTAGGCCTAAAAAAATGGTGGGCCCACCAGATTAGTCCGCCTTGCCCTGGTGAAGCCCGCCAAATCTCGTGGGTTAAGTGTTGCGGATTAGGAGGTTTTTTTTTTTAATTTTGGTGGACTCAAAACTCTAGTCTAACTCTTTTTTTTTGGCGAGTTAAGTGAGTCTGTCCGGCGGACTTTGGCCTGTTTGCCACCCCTATCGGCAATCTCCAGGTATGATATGATTCAATCGTCTAAGAGCATACCATGCTGCCTCCTCATGCTGCTAATACATCGGGTCGGCTGTAGGATAATAAAAATATTTATTAAGAATTCATATCAAACTTTACGTAATCAACAAATAACTCAATAAAAAAATTTAATATTATTCATAACCTGTTGAAAAAAATTATATAATAGTCTAATTCATAATCTTATAATATATTAACCACTCCTTATAAAAAAAATGATAACAATCCTATCCTAAAAAATTAAAAATCAATCATGTCGTATATGCAAAATCTAATTTTGCTACTCTAGCCTTATCCATTGAAATCAAATTTCCACAATTGTATATTTAACTACAATTACTACCCATCTAAATTTAGCTATGATCAATAATTCTAAATTACTAAGGATCACTAACATTTCTAATCTAACATGAAGAGAAGAAATTTTGTATACTCACCTCCTCATTGATATTACCAAAAACATGTGCAACTCCATCTAATCAGTAGATACGAGTCGGGTTGTCTTCTATGATCGTAGTTGTAAACTTTGTTGCTTTTTGTCATCTGGATTCTCTCTCATGTGGCTATAGGAGAAGGAGTGAATGTAAATCGTATGAAGATAATTCGAACATTAAATAGGCAAATTAGAGTTAAATCGAATTAGGAGGACTCGATTTATGATGAGAAATCATTGTCAGTAAATCAAATCAAGATACTTTGATTTACCATTTATCCTCTTCTTCTTATAATTTGAATTTGCCTATTTCAATTTACCATGAAACAAAACACACACACTCTCTCTCCTTTACTAGTAAATCGAATTAGGTTAGTTCAATTTACCTTAATTTGAATGTTTATGCATAAATCGAATTGAGTTTATTTAATTTATATGTATATGTTTAAACCGAGTTTACCTGATTCGAGTTACATATATTTATTTAACACAGATGTATAACCAATTTCTATTCAGAACATTTGCATAATTTGACCTCCAATAAATTTATTAACATAAATTACTCTAATTTATATTATATTTCCTACTACTATAAGTTTGGAAGTAAATTTTATCTCATATTTTATCCTTTGTTTATCACAATGAGTTAATAAAAAATATAAGTTATATTTTATCATCAAATTAAATTAAATTATTATAGAGGTTAACTTATTTTTTGTAACTGCTTAAAAGAATTATATAAAAGATAAGATATAACTAATTCAATAATGCTCTACAACTAAATTAATTACCGAACCAAATTTAATCAAGTTGGTATAATCTAATTCACGTCCACACACCAATATCTTTAACTAACTTTTTACTAAACTCGCCACTATATATAATTATCTTTTCTCTACGGATTTTTTTTTTCAAATTTTCTCTGCATTCTCTACGTTTACTTCTTTCTCTTTGTTCTTTGCATTCTGTTCGTTCTCTATGATCTCTTCATTCCCTGTGGTTTATTCGTTCACGATTAATACTCTTTGATCTGATTTGAATATTTGGATTTTTTTTTAAATCAAGTAGTGAAATCATATTTGAACAGGTATTTTGTTTTCAAAGACGATGAATGATGCAAGTTCAGACTGTCAATTGAACCAAGACGAATTGGATTATTATTTTCAATTGATTCAAGTGGATGAGGTTTGGTTCGAACCTAGTTAATAAAGTTCGTTAGTAGTTGATGCTTCTGTAGTTGAATAATTTTGTTTTTGTTTGTGAAAATTAATATTCATGGTTGAAGGTTTGAATTTGAATGTAATGTAGGAATTTTGAATTGTTATTTTGACGAATCTGTTTCATTCCTAGTTTCGGTACATTATGAAAGACAATTTGATTTAATGCAGAACTGTTTTTTGTATTTTTCAGTTTCTGTGTGATGTTGATGAGCAGTTTGTGCCAAAGATAGATTAAGATGACTTTTAACATACTTGAGGAAGCTAGAAAATTTTTCAACGATTATTCTAAACTTATAGATTTTTCTACCAAAATTAGTAACACAAATAAGAAAAAAAATGAAATTAAGAACCAATTGATTACATGTAATAGAGAGAAAAAATTAAAATCGAACATATCTTTAACTCAGAAGATAAATCCCTCAGCTAGTTTAAATTGTTCTGCAAGAATTTATATACATATATTGAAGGATGTTACTATTTGGGTTATTTTGAAGTTGTTTTGCATCATTTATATCCATGCCGTCCAAATCAAGCAGAGATGCTTAAATAACACAGACATTAAAGGATGTTTGTATGTCGTACAATTAATAATAATGAGAAAGCTGGAATTAGACCAAGTAAAACATATCAATCATTTGTCTCAACAGCAAGAGGTCATCGTGAATTAAGTTTTATTGAAAAGATGTGAAAAATTATATTACAAGAAAAGTCCATAATGTTTCTGAACTAGATGATGTCAAATAATTTGGGAAATACTTGTTTAGAACGAAAGAGAAGAATCAGAACTTTTTTTATGAGCTTGAACTTGAGGTTGATCACTCAATCAAAAATACTTTTTGGATTAATGCAAGAAGCAGGACTGCTTGTGAGTATTTTGGATATGTTGTTTCATTTGATACCACTTATAATACAAATAAATTTTTTTGCTATTTTGATTTATGTGTTTGGTGAAACAAGTTTTGGTGCATATCAAATTATTGTTTTAGTGTAATCCTAATTTTGTTTGAGTTTTTGACTTCAGGTATTGGTCCGACCATTACAAATCCAATATTATAAATCGGCTTTATCATTCATAACTCGGCATTATTCACATTATTACCTAGAAAATTGGCGTTATAGTTCGGCATTGCAGTCATTACTCGGCAATTTACGTTATTAATCGGCGTTACAGTTACTAATCAGCAATCAATGTCATTTATTAAAAAATAACGTTACAAATCAACTTAACGGACTGCTTCACAAAAGTGAAACGTCCAAACCCTTATTATTGCTCTTTAATACAGACAATAAAGCAGGAACATAACCGATTTATACACTATCACCTATAAAAAGGAATGATATTCTATCCTAAAGACATATTGAATTATCAATACTAACTTAAGCTTCGGAGTACCTTTGCAGGTACACTCCCCCCTGTTTCTTGCTCAAAGTTCTACGCGATTGGACACTCTCTTGGAGTAAAGCTCGGATTATCACAAGGCTTAAAGGTCGGCACCGAAGATAATAGCTCGGCGTCGACTCCCAGAGACTGAGCTCTGCCTCCAGGTATCCATACAAGAACAATTGGCGCCCACCGTGGGGCCGAAAATATAAACCTCTCCATATATCATCGGCCTCGAGGTTCCCGTTTGAAGTCATGGCTGAACAACCTCCACCCACGCCATCCGAATTGCTCCGGATGGTGACCGAGTTGCGGCAAGCCGTGGCCGAGGAGAACCAAAGAATGGCAAATCAAATTGCCAACTTGAATAACATTCGAACCGAAAACAATGACCGACAAGAACGGACAGAAGAAGCCGAGCAGCAGTCAGGGCCAACACATGTCTCAGACACTGCTCGACAGGAAGAGGAGCGACCCGAACATAATGAGGAAGCTCAGAAAGACATAGAGAATGACGATCAGGAAAGCTCCCCTGGACCATTCATGGCGGAGGTGATGAACTTCGTACTACCCCGAAGGTTTACTCTACCGACCACCCTAACTCCCTATGATGGGATAGGTGATCCAAAGAAATACATCAAGAAATTCACCTCCATAATGATAGTAAACGGTGCATCTGATAAAGTTTTATGTCGTTGTTTTCCATCTTACTTAGACGGCGATCTATTTTACCAGCAAAACATTACAGAATGTCGAGCTTCGATATCCGAGCATTGAGAAATTGGCCCTAGCCCTTGTCTTCTCAGCTAGAAGACTCCGACCATATTTTCAAAGCCACGAAATCCATGTTTGGACAGATCATCCTTTGCGGCAAATCCTTCAGAAACCTGAGCTGGCTGGCCGACTAGTCAAATGGTCGGTGGAGCTATCAGAATTTGATATCAAGTACGAAGGCTGAGCATCCATCAAATCCCAGTTTTTGACCGACTTTATTACCGAATTCTCAGTACCGAGTACAACTGAAGACTACATCGAATGGTCTTTATACGTAGATGGGTCCTCTAACCCACAAGGATGTGAAGCAGGTATCATACTTGACGATAGCCACGGCAACGTCATCGAACATTCCCTCAACTTTTTATTTAAAGCAAGCAACAATCAAAGTGAGTATGAAGCACTAATTGCTGGCCTTAGACTCGCTGCCGACCTAAACATCACCGAACTTAAGGTATATTGCGACTCCTTACTTATCGTCCAACAGGTACACAACTTATACCAAGTAAAGGACCCTTTGCTTTCTAAATACCTGGATGTCGTACAAAATTTACTTTCAAAATTTTCTAAATATGAAATACAGCACATACCAAGGGAGAGTAATGGCCGAGCTGACATTCTGTCTAAACTCGCCAGCACTCAACCAAATGGGTTATCACTTTATCAGTCAACACTACTCAAGCCAAGCATTGAACTAACACAAATCTTAAGTGTAACACAGGAAGCAGATTGGAGGTCCTCATACATACAGTATCTCCAAACAGGGATCTTGCCAGGCGACGTCGAAAATGCTCGACACTTCCGCCGACAAGCCTCTTTTTTTACAATTTATAATAATTGCCTATATAGACGGGGATTCTCTCGTCCATTGCTTAAATGTCTTTGCAGAACAGAAGCCGAGCTTGCACTTGCTGAGGAACATGAAGGGATCTGTGGAACATACCTCGGAGCCCGAAGTCTGTATTCAAAAATCCTCAGAGCTGGCTTATATTGGCCGACAATACGACAGGATTGTCAAGGAAAAGTTAAAAGCTGTAGTAATTGCCAAAAACACAGTCTGATTACACATCTCCCGGCCGAACTCCTACACTGTTTCGAGGTTAGTTGGCCGTTCAACCAATGGGGCATAGATATCCTCAGCCCTTTCCCCACAGCAGCAGGTCAGGTAAAATTCCTTGTGGTAGCAATTGATTATTTTTCCAAATGGATAGAGGCACAACCTCTAGCCAAGATTACATCACAACAAATATTTTCTTTTGCTTGGAAATATATTATTTGTCGATTCAGCATTCCTCGGCACATTATCACAGATAATGGTCGCCAGTTTGCTGATAAAAAATTCACATCCTTTTTGCAGAACTTGAAAATGAAATAACACTTCTCATCAGTAGAGCACCCACAAACAAATGGGTTAGCTGAAGCCGCAAATAAAGTAATACTACATGCTCTAAGAAAGAAACTGGATGATGCAAAAGGCCTCTGGGCCGAGCTTATCCCAGAGATCATATGGGGATACAATACAACAATTCACTCAACCACAAAGGAGACACCCTTCCGTTTAGTCTACGGTTCAGACGCAATGATACCAGTGGAGATCTCCCAATCCTCACTACGCAAAGAATTGGCCGACCAAACTACACAAGACATTGCTCGGCAAACCGAACTTGATCTCATTGAAGAGCTCAGATCGTCCACAGCAGTCAAACATTTAGCTATGCAACAGCACATGGCCCGAAGATATAACTAACGACTTCATCCAAGATCCTTCCGTGTAAATGACCTTGTGCTTAGGAAAACAGAACAAGCTAGGAAACCATCAACACATGGCAAACTAGCAGCTAATTGGGACGGCCCTTACCGAGTCACAGAAGTAATCGGCAATGGAGCCTACCGACTACAAACCCTAGAGGGTAAAGATCTACCTAACACTTGGAATGTATCTTCCTTAAAGTTATAATACAGTTAAAACCAGGGATAGGCCAGTACTCTTTTTTCTACTATCAAGATTTTTTCCACAAGGATTTTGCTTGGAGAGGTTTTAACGAGGCTAGCCTACCTGGGCCTTTGGAATCAAAGGTTCCTCAATAAATATCTTATTTTATTTTATCAACTCATTTCTCGCTTCATGCATAAACATATAATGTCGATCTATACTATCAATCCGATCACTCGGATACAATCAGTCATTCCGACTGCCGACCTTAAAACGGAATCCGATCACTCGGATACAATCAGTCATTCTGACTGCCGACCTTAAAATGAAATCTGATCATTCGGACACAATCAGTCAATCCGACTGCGGACCTTAAAACGGTAATTCAATCAGACAAATATCCGACCTAACTTGAAATCCGATCATTCAACATACCCGATCTAACTTGGAATCCGATCATTCAATCAGACAAATATCCGACCTAACTCGGAACTCAATCATTCACTCAAACATCCGATTTAACTCGGAGTCCGATCATTAAAACATGACTGATCTAACTCGGAACCCAGTCATTCAGAATTTACCAATTACTCAATCAAATATTCGATCTTAGTCAGAATCACAACACTATGATACTATCATAGCCAATTTCGACAGCCGATCTTATTCACAATCGTTTCCAATCACTAAAACACAATACAGTTATTATCATGCCTATGAATCGGCATCCCAAACTCGGCCTACTCATCTTTTTTCAATCAAAATTAATGGCAATTCACCATTACAACAAATTTTACCTAAAAAATCTGGCTTCAACCCAAACTCAAATACCAGATAAAAACCAACTTATCATACAGCAATAATATTATATTATCATCATAACATGCAAACAGAAACAACCAAGTTTGTCCTATTCCAGAAAACAGTAGTAAAATGTAAGCTACAATAACAAAAGCCAACTAAACTGTCTACACATAAACAGTCATAAACCCACCACAGAAGCAAAATAGTTTACCAAAATTAAACTATCAACAAAAAACAAGCCAAAACATTATTGAACATTCTCATCTCCCTCCTCAGTAGCACCATCATCTTCGACCATCACACCATCCTGAATTACCTTCCCTGGATCCATTGCTGAAAAGTCCACCTCGGGAGCTAGGAATCTTGCCTGCACAGATGCCCTCTCAAATCCTTCAAGGAAGGAATCAAGAATTTCTCCTTGCTTGTTCTTCTCCAACTCCTTCAATTGAGTGGTTACCTCAATCATACGGGCACCCAGAGCAGATAAGTTAGCTTCCTTCTTTTTTAAATCTTCAACATCCTTGGCATAGCTATCCTTTACATCTTTCAAATGCTTTTCAACCTCAGCTAACTTTACCTCTAGCTCCGAGATCTTAGCAGTCTTTATAGCCAACTCCTCTCTAAAGCTCGGATCCTCCTTCTTCTCAACAAACTTCCGATGTATTTTTTCACGGCTATGCCCCAAACTCGCCAGCCGTAGTCTAACCACCTAAAATTCAAAAATTAGTATCCCAAAAAAACAGAAAAATTCAAAAACCTTCACTCCAAAATCAAAATTACCTGCATGTACTGATCAATGGCCACATCACCAACCTCATCGGCCAGAGTTATATCTGCCGACGATTGACAACACTCATTAGTAATAACCATGTATGGGTAATCCCTCCCCCATAAGGACGAAGAATCAGTCTGTTCAGCAACCCCATGCAACCTCTTTTGATTATCAAAAAACTTACGAACTTCTTCAATTGGCACTTCATCCTTCTCATCATCAGAAACGTCGGACAAATCGACCACGTCACCTTTCCTCTTCTTAACAATAACCTTCCTCCTCCTCGGCTTTGGCTGATCAACCTCGCCAGTACCGATCTTTTCTGCCTTTGACGTAGACCCTTCCTTATCAAAACCCTTGCTCTTCACCCGAGCTCTCAGACTCACAGCAGAAACACCTGGATACTTACCCCTTGGAAAGCAAAACAAATACACATTTCAAACTTCAAACATGATACAGAAAACAAATTTACAATCCTTACCCAAGTAAGCAATAATAGCATCTTTATTCTCCTCCCACTGCAACAGGTCATAAACTGAAATCAACTCCTTCCGATCAACAACCTCAGTCAAATACTCAATTAGGCACTCATCCCTTGGAGTTATCACTTCAGGCCCCAGAATATTCTGCGGCTCCGAACACCACCAAAGAGGGAACTTTTCCCCTAAATTTTCGTCCAAATAAAAGGGAAAATCGGCCTCAGAGTTGCTCACCTTAATGTACATCTCCTTGAAATTCTTAAAAGAAGACTTGTATAGCTTAAATATGGCAAACCTCGGCGAGCTATTAAGATTTACCCATCCGCCTTTCCACACGCCTTTCGCCTGAAATAAGGAGAAAAACAGCTCCACTGATGGGATCTCTTCCAAAAACTCCATGAGAATCTCAAACGCACGTAGGAACGCCCATCCATTAGGATGCAATTAGGATGGAGCGCAGTTCAACTACTTTAGCACTTGACACTCAAAATCACTAAACAGAACCCTCACCCTCAACTCTTCCAACACGCAGCTATACATAAAGAAATATTCAAAACCTTCCCCTCTCTTGTAAACCCTATCATCTTCTGAACATGGCAATAACTCCAAACGAACTCCAGACCCAGCCCTCACTACTCCAGCCTTGTCTATACCACTAACATCATCAACATCCAAAAATAATGAAACACGACCCTTCACATCCTCATTTACCCAGTCATCAGACCAATCTATCTCCCTTTCAGTATCCCTCTCATACCCCATTCGAATTCAGAAATGAAGAAGATGAGGAACAGACAACGAGCCAAGAATTGAATTTAAAGAAGGCAAAAGAAAGAAACTTTACATACCTCTTTTACTCATTTTTCCTCTGTTTCAAAACCTTCAAACCCAATTTTATTTTCAAACAGCAAAACTAACCCACAAAGCCCACCCCTTGGTTTTCCAAATACACCTAACCAAGAGTTAGATAACCTTTTCAACTCCACTACACCCACTACTAATCACATCAAACTGCTCCTTCAGACATTGGAAATGACAAAACACTTATTGCCATCATTACTTGATTCTCTCTCCTCATTAAAAACAGTCACTTCTACCATCATTTAATCTTTTCCAAAAAATATTTTAATTAAGCATCTTGAACTGGGGGCTCCTAGCCTAACTCACCTGCCAAGATTATACACCTACTCAAAATAGCCGATTTATGCTTCATTAAAAGCTCAACCTGCTTCATTAAAACACTTTCCCAGGCCAAGCTTGGGGGCTAATGTCCGGCCATTACAAATCCAATATCATAAATCGGCTTTATCATTCATAACTTGACATTATTCACATTATTACCTAGAAAATTGGTGTTATAGTTTGGCATTGCAGTCATTACTCGCCAATTTATGTTATTAATCGGCGTTACAGTTACTAATCAGCAATCAATGTCATTTATTAAAAAATAACGTTACAAATCAGCTTAACGGACTGCTTCACAAAAGTGAAACGTCCAAACCCTTATTATTGCTCTTTGATACAGGAAATAAAGCAGGGACATAACCGATTTATACACTATCACCTATAAAAAGGTATGATATTCTATCCTAAAGACACATTGAATTCTCAATACTAACTTAAGTTTCGGAGTGCCTTTACAGGTACACTCCCCCCTGTTTCTTGCTCAAAGCTCTACGCGATTGGACACCCTCTTGGAGTAAAGCTCGGATTATCATAAGGCTTAAAGGTCGGCACCGAAGATAATAGCTCGGCGTCGACTCCCAGAGACTGAGCTCTCCCTCCAGGTATCCATACAAGAACAGGTATAATTTGATTTTTAGTTCTTTTGTTGGTATGAATTATCGTCGTCATTCTACACTTCTTGGATGTACTCTGATGAAAAATGAAAATATTCAATCATTCAAATGGTTATTTGAATGTTGGCTTCGTTGCATGGTGCCACTACTAGAAATAGGGCTTTTTCGGACGAATTTTGAGACGAAATTGAAATAAATTTCGAACAAATTAGAGACAAATTTTTTTTTTCAAACAAAATTGGGACGAAATTTTTTTGTCCCAAAAAGCCTTGTTGCTAATTTAAATTTTGTCTGAAATTTCGTCCGAAAATTTTTATATTAAGAGCATCATAATCATTTTTTTCATATTACATCATCGAAATTATAAACATATAATAAAATCATAAAAAAGTTAATTACCATAAAAGAGTTAAAAAAATATTTATTATTAAAATACTTTTGTCCATAAATGTAATCAAATTAAAATAAAAAAAAATACTTAAACTAAAACAAAGAAAGCCTTTAAAAAGGTCAAATATCATGAATATAATAAAATGTACTAACTAATTCACCTAAAAATTCCTTAATCTAAATCAGAAAAAACATATACTCCTGACATCAATCACTTATGTTATCATCCTCATCATCATTAGAGCCTGTCCCAAGCTCATCTTCTGCAGGATCAGACAAGGTTGAAGGAAGCGGGAGATTCAACTTTTTATACAAAGCATGAATTGTCTTTTTAGTATAACCAATTCTTTTCTGTTGAACCTTTAGTTGACGTCCTTGATCTTTTAACTTGTGCTCAGCATCATTCAACTTAACCTTTTGCTCTAACCACTAGAGAATACATAAATCAAAACAAAATATTAAATTCAAAGACATTGGCAAATGATAGAAAAAGAAAAGTGTTAATAGAGTTGAAGGAAAACTATTAACAGTGTTAATAGGATCAAGAGTTTGTATTGAATCAACAACCATAGCATGAGGGGAAAAAAGCTGAGCTTTCTTCAATATATATTGAAAACTAAATTAAGATAAAAAAGCATACAAGTATCTAGACTTCACCATACAGTTCTCGCAAGTTAAGGCTATTACATGAAATAATTGCTTAATAGGACCCAGACAATAACTTCTATAAAAATCCATGTATAAAACAGAAAATAATATAGCAAGAAGAATGCTAGCAGCCAAATTAATCAGAGGAAATCCATATTTCCACCTCAATATCAATACTTGAATATAAATATATATCTGATTTAACCCTAAGGCGTTCTGCTCTGTTACCAATTTGCTCAAGGCTCTGTCACATGACACAAAACAAAATAAATGCAATCAAATTAGAGAAGGTTAACTGACTCTAAACCCAAAACAACAAAATACAAAATGCTAGATGAGTACTAGTTAAACAAGATTCTTTAATTTCAGAGCAAACTATTCACCATTTCTTTCTTTCTATTTTCTCTATCCCACATGATTTATATATACACATAGAAACTATAGTTACAAGCTTACATACATGGCAAACAATAATGCTGACACTTAAATTTAACTTGAAGATATTCTTATTTTTAGCATAGTAATACAAGCACCAACGGTTATTGGGGGAAAAATAAAAAAAGAAAAAAGAAGATAGTTGAATTTGGAGAGAAAGTTATGTTGTGATATATATTATTTTCAGAGCAAGCACAATTAAACTTGATGATACACAATCTGCAACACAGGAATAGATTCACAAGAACAGATTCACAACAAGTCAATTCTAGTTTTTTTTTTTTCGGTAAAAATATTGGATCCTAACATATTCCTAAATTTAATATGCCAAAATTTAAACTTTCATTTTCACATCTGCAACACAAGAACAGATTCACAGCCAGGGAACCAAAATAATAGCCCTTATCATAAGAACAGAGAAACAGAGGGAAGAAATAGTTACCTCGTACTATTCATGGTGAGGATTGAGCGCCGATTGACTACATGGAAATTAAGCATTCAGAGAATATAATGCTAGCTAATAATGAAAATTAGTAATTCTTGAATTTGGATTCCATAGATAATATTAATTTATACACTCATATATTCATGTATATATAAGTCTTATTGTGCACATACCTTTAGAAGATATGAATAGTGATCTACTTTAAAAATCCGTAAGATAACAAATGATAAGTATATGTCTGGTTTAACATTGTTGATTACTTCAGCTTAATTTGGCAACAAAATTACAATAAATGATGAATAATTGAATATACTAAAATTATATGGTAATTAAAGTTAATTAAAAAAAAAAGAATATTTCCTGTTGCTATGATCTTGATCCACACTACACCACACCACAATATACATCTACTCCATGCATTTGAATTACAACTATTTTACAGTAAGCTTATTAATGTGAGGCGTGTCATTGAACCCATGATTCAAACATGGTGTTCACTGTTAAACAAACAGAATTCTGACATCATTGATAAAATTCACAATTCTAATTCAAATTGTAGCTGTGTTACGACTGTAAATATATTGTCACAATTATAATCATTTTAATTGTGGGTATTTCCATTTTTGTGATATGCATTGTGATTGTTATGGGTTTTTTCACTATTGCCCTGGGTTATGGCTTAATGCGGCTAATGTTACCATCTTTCCCCCAATTATTCAACCATTAGCATTCAGACTCCATATATATAATTCTAAATTTAATTAATCCAATTTGACCTTGCTAAACTTTCATACATATGAAAAATTTTAGAATGAACAAATAATGACTAAAATTGTGATGAATACTAAAATGAAGACAATGAAATGTTACTGCAAAAAGTGTAAATATAAACAAGAAAAAGAATTTAAATGGTGAAAGATTTAAAAGAATGTATATACGAATGGAAATAATGACTAAGATGGTGATAGAAAAGGAGAAACAAGAATGAAATAAAAGACATCCAATAGATGCAAAACAGAAGAGAGTATCATTCATATCCAAAGAGTTAAGAACAAACCCTAAATTTTTTAATAGGACTCTAATTTTATCCTTAGAAAGACCAAAGGGCCATTGATAAAACTCCAAGCCATAGTCTGATAATGAGAACCATCATTAACAAGCAAATTGACAAAGAAACAAACAAGAATCACATCACTACTCACAAAAAATTGGGACTTGACAGAGATCGCACAAAGACGCAAAGGGGCAAGGATTAGAGGCTGGTGGCGGTGCGAGGTCCGAGACCGGAGGAGGCGGCCACATGCACGAGGCAGAGCAGTGTGAGCGGGTGAGAGCTATTACCTGTGAACGCGAACCACGAGGGTGGTGGTCGCCTGAGTTGCGAGGTCGGAGGTTGGCTGGAGTGCGACCCGGAAGATCAGTAGCGCCGCGGCGGCCACAAGGCAGAGCAGGTGAGCGAGTTAGGGCTCTGTAATCTGTGAGCGTGAAGAACGAGAGAGGGTAGAGGTCGCCTGAGTTGCAAGGGCGGAGGTTGGCTGGAGTGCGACCCGGAAGATTGATGGTGGTCACAGGTAGGAGAGCAGTGTGGGTGAGTGAAGGCTCTCTGTAAACCATAAGGAGGCAGAGCAGTTTTGAAAAAGGAGATAAAAATTGAAACCAAAAGGCGCGTTGGAATAAAATTTGGCTTTTTGGCTCAGAGTAAAGAGGTGGTTTTGAAACAACTACATATGTTAAAACTTTAAAATTAAATTATATCTAAAGTTTTAAACTTTACCAATAAATTTAAAAAAATAAGATTACTAAAATATTTAGGATGTGTTTGGTTTAGCATTAGAAACACAAGAAGCTCGTTCAATCTTTTTGAACACTATAATTTTTTATTTGGCAATTTTTTTTTCTCTAAACACAAACATGATTCTGGATTTTAACTCCCGTTCATCAGAAGCAATAAATTATAGTTTTTTGCGTTTAGCGTTTGTGTTCAATTGTTAAATTGAAAAATTAATTAAAAATTTTATTTTTTTTTGTCAGTTTTGTCATTTAATCTCATTTGTAATAAGAGATACTAGAAACAATCGTCAAAGTTCTTGAATTTTTTTCATGGTTATGTTTTACAAACAAATAATTTTTTAATATCATTATTAGTATTCTTTGTTAAGTTTTTATTTTTTATCAATTTTCTATTTATTTTCTTGTTCATAGTATGGATATTTTTGTTTAGAGTTTTAGAAACAAAAAGTGTACTCTTTTATAAGTTATATATAATTAAGGTTATTTTAGGAAAAAGAAACTTTATTTTGGAATAATAAAAATATTTGGGATAAATCATAGATAAATTTAATATATATATACTAAATGTTATAATTTTTCAATAAACATATGAAATCCGTTTGAAAACTGATGTACTTTTATTCGGAATTTACAAATGATGCTATTTTCGTCCCAAGTTTGTGGGAAAAAATTTTGGCTATTTCGAAGAGTTAGCTATAGTAAAAGTATTTAAGACTAATTATAGACAAATTTGGGATAGAATTAATATTTTTAAAATTCGTCCCAAATCTGTCTAAAGTTATTCAGATGGAATACAGACGAATTATAGCTTTTGTCCGAAATGTGTTGCTAATCTGTATGAAAATTTTGGCGCCATCCAAAAAAAAATTGGCGCCAAAATTTGGGACAAAATTTAGACAAATTTAGGACAAAATATATTATTCCAATGCCTCCACTAAAAGTTGTTCAAAATTTGTCTCAAATTTGTCTGAAATGAAAAAGTCATTCAGACGGAATAAATTTCGTTTGAAATTTTCGTCCAAAAAAGCCCTATTTCTAGTAGTGTGCAAAGGCTCCAAAAGGCATTTTTATCAATCAATGTGCATCGATGCAAAGGGCTTGTTGGGAATAAATAATATGACCACAATCTAATCAATCATATGTCAAATAATTTGTTATTGTTATTATATTAAAATGTTAATATAATAAGGTCCATGATTAAATTTAGGGATTTATCATTATGATAGTGATCATAATATTGAGAGATAAATCTTTTATAATTTAATCTAAATTGTTCTTGGTCATAAGATTATTAAAAAAGGACATTAATCATCCATGTGCATGGGCCGGGTGAAACCGGGTTTGATGTGACTCAGACCCAACCCGAAATATATATCGGACCTATTTATTAGACCCGAACCCGGCCCTAGACTAGTAATTAACAATGTATTTATTATACTTTGATTCCGGACACCTAATACCTTAGGGTGCTAGTTGAATGGATACTGGGTATAATTTAAATACTTGTAAAATTAATGATTAGTCAATAAGGAATCCGTCAACTCTTGGTAAAGAGTTTGAACTCTATGATTATAATGACTGAGATGAATAAAACATTGGCCAATGGGA
This sequence comes from Arachis ipaensis, assembly GCF_000816755.2. Lineage (NCBI taxonomy): Eukaryota > Viridiplantae > Streptophyta > Magnoliopsida > Fabales > Fabaceae > Arachis > Arachis ipaensis. The sequence goes on along the minus strand of NC_029785.2, from coordinate 118,587,277 downwards.
TTGAATGAATGAAGAAATGAGTTTCTTAAGTCATTTACAGTTCACTATAATAATGGTAACATGTTAGAGTTTGACAATTAAACCATACTCTAAAGGTTAACTAAGAGCTAGAAAGATGGAAGGAATTATACTTTATTCTTTTAAGGTTCTTAGTAAAAATAGATTACTTCATACTATCGAGTCATTGAGGAGTGTTGCTAGATGCCAACCTTGATTAGTAAATTTAGTATGACAAATTTACTTTCCGCTTAGTATTGAACCTGTAAGGTCACACACTAACGAGTGTTTTAATCTTTACTGTAGAATTATTTAATTATTATTTTGATTTGATCAAATAAATAATTATATTAATTCAAATGGAATATTATTATATTCTTTACTAGCACCAAGGATATAATAATAATGTGATAATTGAGAATATTAAATGAGATTTGAGAATAATTAGTTATTCTGTTTCAAATTGAGTTATGATATGATTCATAAATTTGAAAGATTCAAGTTTAAAATAGTAAGATATGATTCAAATTTGAATTGAGATTTAAATTTAAAATCAGTAATAAATCACATGCTATATATATGTATGCCAAGAGTAGAGAAACAAGATGAGAATAACACAAAAGTGTTTTATCCTTTTACCTCTACACACATAAAAGTATGTGAGTCTAACTCTTGGAAAGAATTTTATGGCTTGCAAAGAGTTGCAAAGAGGTTTTTCAATGTAAATCAGATGTCCATTGGTTAAGGAGTTGACAGCAAAGGTTAGTCTCGGTGTGGATACGCATAGCGCCTTCGTACCATCAAAGAAGAAAGTGATTTTTATTAGCGTACATAGGTATTTAGATCTGATCTATACATATATTATTTTTCAAATAAAATTTAAGCACAAAATAGATCTTTAGGATTACTTTCTTTTCTTCCGATGCGTGTTATAAACACATGGACAAATTATGAATTATAAGTTCAGAGATTAAATGCAATAAGATATATTTGTTAGTGTTTAGTTGATTTGATTATGGTGTTTCGTTGTAAGCATTTCGGTGCAATTCATTCATTCATTAAGATTAATAGGATTTTATCAAAATCTTTGTGATAAATATTTACAAAGATCCAAAGGATGTGTTTGTTTTAACTATATTGTATACAAACTGTTCAATACTTAACCAGTATAAAAATTCTTAACAATTTACAGCATTCAACATATACACTTTCTATATATGCTGATGAAAATTTACAGAAAAATATTAGCATTCTCAGTGTTTATTTGAATAATTTTTGATATTCTGTTGTAAGAATTTCGGTGCAATTCAAGTAATGTTCTTTTTTTTTTTTTGCAATTATGTGAACTTGGATTCATTCAGATTAACAAGATTTTAAAATAGTACAGATAATTCCATAGAAGTTTAATATGGCAAAGAAATTTATTAAAAGCTTTGATTGAATATTTATAAAGATGCAAAGTATATGTTTGTTTTAACTATATAGTACACAAACAATTCAGCACTCAATCATTGTAGAAATTCATAATAATTTACAACATACAAACTATCTAACTATCAATATCTCCTGATGAAAATTTACAGAAAGGACTTGACAAGGCAGCAAAAGGCTTTGAGAGTCTTATGGCTTCAGATTCAGCAATTGCTTTATCTCTCAATTGATTTTTTCGTCAAAGAGAATAATCAAAGCATATTCCCGCGTGAAACCATCAACTTCTTCCTACAATTGAAACAAATTTATTAATCTATGTTAATTTAGAAGTAGAGAAACTAACTACGTTTATTGTTACTTACCTGTTTCCAATTTTTTCATGCATATTTTTTTTATCTTTTTAAAATTGATTAGCTCTAGCCATTTCATCACATATATTCCGCAGTCCCAACTGATAAACAAAAATTAAACAACACAGTAAAACAAGTTTAATACGACATTAACAGAAATAACACTACAATAAGAAAGAATAATAGGAAGATCAATACTTTGTTCGTTGACCACTGGTGGTAGTATATCGCCCTTCAATGCCCTCTAGATTATCCACCAAAGATTTTCCTCTAGAATAAATCACCAATTCTGATATCATCAAGCTCTGAAAATGACAGAAAGCCAATTATAAGAGTAGTACAATCAATTTTGGATCAGAAAAAATGATAAAAAATAAGTACACATTATTTGACATAGAATTGCACTGAAATTAATTAATGATTACAATGTACAAGCTAAGTTCGAAATAAGCACACAAACAAGAGAATTGATAAAAAATAATAGTAAATAACTTACAACAAATTTATTTATTTTTGTTTTATCTTTATTGGGAGATTCTTTGTGGATGGAGTCAAGCACATGAAATATTTTCTTTTTCACATCCACAATCCTCACCCACCAATGTCCACTATGATAAATTGGAGCAAATAGCTAAAGTTTGGATAAATAGGACAATTTTTTAATCTAAATAAAATTAAATGAAAGAATTATTTGAGAAGTTTTGGAAATAAAAACTTACAAATAGATGGGATGCTAGCTTCTTCTTGTCAAGAAAAAGGAGGTACTCCTTACATACATTAACGCTATAGGCCTTCTTAGTTGCTAGATCAATGTACTTGTCCTTAAACTTCATCAACATGTTATTCTGCACCGAAATAATCACCTTTAGCACACAATATATTTTTAAAATACACCGACATTGAGGTTAAAGTTTAATGGTAGAAGAGCTTACCACAATATCTTATGGGACACAGTATATCAGTTCTTTAAATCTTTTACATTTTTTTGTTGAAAATTTAGCACACTACAGAGAGCACCTATGAAAAAACAAACGACTCAAATTTATTACATATATGACATGATAACTCATAAGGAAAACCATTAATGTTATAGAAGAAGAAATTACCACATTTTCTATACATTCTTCTGGTCTTAAGGTTGCAAAGTGAATTCTATTTCCCACCAATTCAACTTCATGGTTGTACTTGAATATAACTTCCCATTCATTGCTGTTGTCATATCTATAAGTTGTGATATTTGTGGCCCATTGATAGCATTTTTTCCTAAGCTCTTCTATAATTTTCTTTTTCTTGATCGAAGTCTTGAACTTTTTAAAGAAGCTCGGACTTGGCTATGCACAACTAACTGTGGACTTGTCTCCTTAGCGTATTTCAAAGCTATTGCAAGTCTGCAACCCTAGCATCCATAACCTCATTCAACTCTTCTAACTCTTCAACCAACAATGGGTTCTCTTGGCTTCCAATTTCTTGAGATTTTTCGTTGTTGGTTGGTGGTTGATCCTCTTGGGTGAGTGTAGCTTCGTTGCTTGATTGACTAATACCAAAGTCAAATAATGGTGCACTAAAATCGTCATCCAATACAACATTAGCAACCATTAATAAGCCAGTTTTCATATCTTAAGCTAGTGAAGGACTACAGGATGACACATCAAATAGTTTAAGAATGCACCAAAACAATTATAAGAGAAATTTATTAATTAGAACTTACACGTTAAGAAGAATTTCATGCTGGGTTTCCTTTGTGAGAGCTGCCTCAGGAGCTTCTTGATATGGTTGTAGAGGACTGTAGAATAAGATATAAAATTATTTAAGAAAATACCAAAAAAGAATTATGCACCGAAGAGGAATTTAACTAGAACTTACGCATTAACAGGTTCTTGTGGCAAAGATTCTTCCATTGGAGACTGCACAGCAGGTTCTTGTTTAGTATGTGGAAGGCTGGAGAGAGAGGTTTCTGTTGAAGGAGCAATTGCTTGTTGTGGCACTCTAATGAAGACAAACAATAAAGAAATTAATACGTAGTAAACATTAATAAATTTCGGTGCAAATCATTAACTCAATGATTGAAAAAGAAAACTATATTGAAAACTCACATATTCAATGGTTCAAATATTCAATGGTTCAGATTGAGAATGTGTTTGTTTTTGCTGCACAAGTATTTGATCTTTGGAGTCAGTCCCAAAATTGATAGTTGCATTACTCATACTAAATAAAATCCAATGTCATTTAAATCAACAAAACTAAATGAAATAAAATTAAAATCAATAATATAATTGAATACTTTACCAACTTTTCAAATTTTAGTGAATCTTCCATCCTTTGCTGCAGATGGACTTCTTTCTCTATTGTTGCTTGTTTAATTAGGACATCTTGTACATTAAACCTGAAATGCACTGAAATTATGTCAAAAAATAACTCAATCATTGAACAATAACAAACTTTTGATGTAAGTAAACTTACATAGTTGCAGGTTGTAATTTTTTTTTTCATGCCTTTCTTTTCTTGTGAAAAATCTTAGATGTTTTTTCCTAAAAAAAAGATATAAAATTAAAAAGAATATTATTATAGTACAAGAAATAAAGAAATAGTAAGACAAAGAGACATTATATTGGATTTCTTGGTGCATTGATAGAATTCTGAAAGCTTGACTATTTTGAAACACAAGATCATTTTTACTCGACAGATTTACAAGTGGTACTCTAAGGACAAAATAAATATTATTCAGTAAAATTACAGTAATTACATCAGCTTTTAGAAAATTTTGGCAAAGAAACAATATCAGATATCGAATCTTACATCTGTGAAGAATCATAGTAACCTTTTGTCGAGCGTGCCCATTGTTTGGTTGTTCAGGGCGAACAAGCTTCTCTTTTTTAGGGATGTTGTCTTTTTTGGAATATATTTGATTTTGGCCTATATCCTAGAAAATAAAAGAACCATCAGGCAAATAAACATAAGAAATATTGACAAAAAACATCGAAGATTAAGACATACTCTTTTGCAGGCTTATCATTTTTTCTTCAACCTTCTTTCTATTTTTTCTCGATTTCTTCGCTTCTAACAATACATACAAAAAATTATGTTTATAAATAAAATTTTGATCGAAAAACAGAACATAGTATTACAATAATAGTATCTTACTCATCATCTGATTCAGTCTCTATTTAGAAAGATGAATCCACAATAACATGCTTTCTCTTTTTAAATTCCATCTTGAAAAGTACAAACACATGAGGTAAATAAATAGAAAAATTATTTATAAAAGACACTGAAAAGTAACACTTACATCTTTGTCAATCTTTCGAGTTATTTTCTTCTTTCGGTGTCTCCTCAAAGTCATATTCAGGGTCAAATTCATACTCATAAGCACTTTTGTTTTCTGAAGATGAGTCCAATATAACATATGTCTTTTTTTGTTGCTTCTTTTTTCCCTTCTTTTCTTCTTTTGGTTGTCCTCTCAGTTGTGCTCTTCTTATGAGGCCCTAAAACAGAATTATTTAATCAGCAGAATATATTTCAAACGAATGCACCAAAATTTAAGGGAACAATTTTTGTTGAGTTATCATTTCATCCTTCGCCTCATGTTTTATCCTTTTAACGAGCCTCTTCCTTGTCCAATGTTGCACTCACAGTGGTCTAGAAATTTTATCTGCCGGCCTATTCATGTATGTGAATTCATAAAAATATATGATCATGAGCACAAAGAAACAACCATCTACTCCATATTTATTTTGCAATTTGTTCCCTCTAATTCTTTTGATAAGGAAGTTGAGCACATGAGCAGCTCAATCCTATTTTTGTATGTTGTCCACATGAAGAATGAGAGGTATATGAACTGGAAAAATTTTAATAATAGTTGTTGGCAACAAGAAGCACTTTTGGATGAAGAGAATGAATGTCCTCTTGAATTTTAGTTGATTTTCTAGTCCCTCCATACTCATGTCAATTAAAGACTTTGTTAAAAATGACAAAGAACAACCTTTGAAGTTTTCAACAACTTTCTTCTACTCCTCGTTGATTTTTTTTATAGACAATTTTGTTCAAAAAGCAATTCCCTACAACAGCAGCAAAAATATTTTATAACACTGAACTAATGTAAAAAAATAGCAAAATTTTATTGATAGAATAGATTACAAAAAGAATTTTTACCGAATGCATTTAAGCCAAGGATGTAAACCTCGTGAAATAAATAAATAATTAGCTAATAAATTAATTATTTTTTAAAAATTAGAAAAATTAAATTTTATAGTTTAGAGAAGTATAAATAATTAAAATACGAATTTTAACACTAATTTTAAAGATTTTGGCGTAAAATTGCATACCAGATGTCAGGAGTTTAAAGCAAGACTTGTTGATGGAGACTCACTACAGTGGATTTTCTATTCATCCCAGAAGTGCGAAGATGTAGTATGACTTAAAGACGATGTTCTGGTGGCCTAGAATGAAAGGTGATGTGGCTATAGTGGTATTCAAGTGTTTGACGTGTCAGAAGGTGAAAACAGAGCATCAGAAGTAGTCAGGAATGCTACAGCCTCTTGAGATTCCTCAGTGGAAGTGGGAAGGAATCGCGATGGATTTTTGTGACCGGTTTGTCGAAGACTAGGTCGGGATTTGATGCGGTTTGGGTGATCGTGGTTCGCTTAACCAAATCCGCTCGTTTCTATCTACCCGAGTGAACTGTTCTATGGATGAGTTGGCGAAGTTGTATATAAAGGAGATAGTAAGGTTGTATGCTGTGCCGTCGAGTATAGTATCGGACCGTGATCCCCGATTCACATCAAGGTTTTGGCGAGCTTTCCAAAGAGCTTTCGGTACGAAACTATGTCTCAGTACTGCATATCATCCACAAACGGATGAACAGTTCGAACGGACTATTCAGACATTGGAAAATATGTTAAGAGCATGTATTCTGAGGGTTATGCTAACAACTGGGATCGTAAGAGCCTATAAGACCAAGAAGTTGAATCTGAGATATATAGGACCGTTTGAGATTCTGCGACGATTCGGGTCGGTGGCGTATCAAGTAACTTTGCCACCTCATCTATCTAACCTGCATGACGTACTCCACGTGTCACAGCCTCGTAAGTACACGTCGAATGCAGCTCATGTGTTGGAACTTGAGTCGGTTGAGTTGAGGGAGAACTTGACTTTCCAGGTGACACCGGTGAGAATCGACGGCACTAGTGTGAAAAAGCTATGAGGAAAGAAAGTTCAGTTGGTTAAAGTTGCTTGGGAGCGAGCAGGAGTTAAAGAGCATACCTGAAAATTGGAGAATGAGGTGCGTTGGCAACTTGTTGGATTGGTAATGCTGAAAGTAAGATGCTTCGTGGGGAATATATATATATATATATATATATATATA
>NC_029785.2:118568825-118580090 GCF_000816755.2 Arachis ipaensis | reverse complement strand
GGTTTGGATTTTCGAGGGCAAAAATCTTTTAAGGAGGGGAGGATATAAGAACCGAAATTTTCATGAATAAAATTATTTAAATGCCCAAATTAAATTTCGAAAAGTTAGGATGAGAATTTGGGGATTTAAATATGATTTTCAGACTCAATAGGTCCTTCCGAGTCAGAAAATGTGTTTTCTGCGAAAAACCGTAAAAATCACGAACCGGCAGTTGAACCGGTAGAACCGGTTCAAGTCTGCTCAGTGCTGCACGAGAAGCAGTGAAAATAGCCGAAAACCTTAGAAAAATATTAGAGATGAAAAACGGGGCGTTAGTGTTAAAAGTTTGTCCCGAAGTTGGGTCAAACGGGTTAAAAACGCTAACGGGTTGAACCGGGCCCAAGTTGGGCCCAAGTCCAACATATATAAGAGTTCATTAATGAACCCAAACTCTCATAACACACTCAAACACACACACACACTCAGCTGAAGAGAAGGGGAAGAAGAGAAACCCTTTAGCACTATTCACTTCAATCTTTCCAAGCTAATATCTTGAGCTACGGTGCTCCGATTTGCGTGTCGTCAGCGGCTACGCGTTTCTTGTGAAGAGCTCTACAAAACCCATGGAAGAAACTGGTAAGAAAAGTTCGAAATCTTCCCAGTTCCTCTATTCTAAATTTCGGGTTTTTAGGGTTTTGGGTTAAATGAGTTTTTGTGATTTTAGATGTTTAGGTTTGCTCTAATCCTTGCTTAGCATTGGATTTTTGCTATCAAATCTATTGAAAAAGGTAAAAACCACTAAACCCTTGTGATATTATGTTTAAAAAGAACCCTAGGTTGATTTTGTGGTGATTTATATGTGTATAGCTTGATTATTATGAGTTTGGAGCTTGTTGGTGCTTGTTGGAGTTACATTGGTGGTTGGAATTTGGTTGAAAGCTCATTTGGTTCATAAAAGGAATTAGCCAAGGTATGGTTTCAGTTTCCTCTATGTAGTATATAATATTTATGGACACTTAGGCTAGTGACCCATAGGATAGGATTGGATTTGAATAGTTGATGAGTTGTTGGATGCTATTGTATGATGATGTATGATGAAATGATGATTTTTGAGTTTGGTATTGATAATTGATAGTGGTATGATGAGGATGAATGATTTGTGAAGTTGGGGAGTGAATTATGTTGATAAATGTGATATTGATGTTAATTGATTGGGAATATATTAATGAGGTTTGATTATATGTGATATATTAATGTGGATATTGAGGATGAGGAAAGGTGGAGAAATATGTAGTAAGCTTGGTGCAGTATGCCATAGAGTGTTAATTTTGATGAAAATTGGTGTTTGGAATGGTTTAGTTTGATTTTGGTTGTGGTTTATAAAGAAATTGAGGAAATTGTGATTTTGGGTAAAAGTTGAATTTTGGTGAAATTTGTCTAATCATAACTTTTGCCTCGATTTTCAAAATTGGTTGAAATTTATTTAGAATTAAAGATCTTTGAAAACCCTTTTAATCAATATAAAGTTTTTGAAATTTAGAATTTTGTAGAGGAAGTTATGATCATTCAAAGATGGTGTTGAAAATCTGAAATTCTGCAAAGTTACAGAATTTTATGTTTTCTGGTGTGTGCGCACGCACACTCTGCGAAAATTGTGACCTGTGCGTCCGCACACGGAGAGGTAGACAGTCTGCTTGCAGTGCTGGCACAACTTGTGCGCGCGCACACCAATGGGAAATTGCAACCTGTGCATACGCACAAACCTGTGCAAACGTACACGTTGAGGAGGCCAGTCTGTTGGGGGTGCTGGCACAGGTTGTGCGAGTAAATAGACCTTTTGAGTTTTGACGCTTGTGCGTACACAACTTTTAAAAATTTCCTGGCGTGCGCACGCACACCCCTGTGCGAACGCACACGCCATGTTTCTCAAATTTTACTTTGATTTCAACTATTTCACCTTCCCGACAAGGTTGTAAGCTTCTATAACACCTTTTTAAGACTTTTGGGCACATTTTTGGATACTCAAATATAGGAAAAGATTTAAGGGTTTTAGACGCTATTATTTGGGAATTTAGAAAATGGAGGACTAGGCTTCTAGCGTACTGAAGGTGGTTCAATATTATGTGATGAATGGTTGATGAATGAGGTGAGGATTAAGGAACTATTGAGTTCGGAACTGTAATGTGAATGAACAGTGGTTAAGAAGAGTCGAGGACTCTGAATGAAGTGATGGATCCATCTTGTACTAAAAATGTTTTTGAAAACCACTGCACTACTTTTTCATTGAGATTATGAGACGCTATGTGCCCGGCAGGGGCCGAGGTTGGATCCCACTTGTCGAGGTAGCGGCGGTGGCGTAAGGGCGGTGGTTCGTCTCGCTTGCGCTTAGATGTGAGGTCAGTGGCAATAGATCCCGCTCACATCCCTTCGAATCATCAGAGCGTACAGGCGCAAAACTCTAGATAGTGATCCGAGCACTATATCTCGGGGGTTCCCACACCATGAATCCAAAGGGCAACATCTCCATAGAGATGTGTTGGGTTGGCAGTTGAACCGACAATGTGATATCACAGCCAGTAGGACAGGCATTCATGTGTATTTTCTATCTGTTTGTATGATTTGCCGACTTGATATTGTTTTCCTATCTGTATAACATGTCTAATTGCTATTTGAATTAATTGCTATATATGCTTCTATCTGTGTTTTACTTATGTTGTATATATTGTGTTTTCTACTGGGATTGAGGAGGTTCGAAAGGCGGTGGCGATGGGATCACATGGAGGATCGGTTGGTGAAGGCTGTGGGACAGCGGTGTTTGATTAGATTAGAAATCCCCTAAGATATATTACCCTTTTATGGTGCTATGGTTTTAAGTTTTGTTAAGGTTTTACCTATTATGCTTATTTGGTTTAGAATGCTTTAAGCTTGAATTCTTGTGATAGATATGGAGTCTAGGATTGCCTTTGGCATCCCGGGGTCTTATATTCTACATCACTGGGCACTGTTACCATACTGAGAACCTCCGGTTCTCATACCATATTTCTGTTGTTGTTTTCAGATGCAGGTCATAACCCACCATGGTAAGTTGTCTGGTTGGTGACAGAAGCGGAGGATCTGGGTACTCCTTTTGGGTCTTTTGATTTATTTTGAATTATGTCTCTCACTTTTGTATTTTGTTTCGCCTAGAGGCTTGTATCTGAGAGAACAAAACTTGTATAAGCTGTTTTTACTGTTTGGGTTCATGTATTGTCTGTATATGGCTAGTCGGCTTAAACTCCGCGAGCTGTGGCTAGCGTCTTATGATATTATACTATTATACTATGATATTTTGTTATGTCATACCTATTCCTTGTGCCTTAAGTTAGTAGCTTCGCTAGTACGTTTTGCGTGTTTCAAATCCTGTCTTTGAGCTATATCCTTCATCGAGCTTCTAGATATTATTAATTTCTTCTATATATTATATGTATAAGCTTAGAACTGTCGTAACCTTTGATTAATCTTTACTTTACGACGCAAGGTAAGGCTTAGGTTAATTAGGGTGTTACAATATATATATATATCACTAGAGTGTGCAGGTACTATATCCTGGACCGACTCTAGTGTGTGTGTGTGTGTGTGTTATCTTCCCTTTTTATCTCGTTAAGGCTCCTAAATATGAATTCTTTCAACTATATTTATGTATGTGACTTAAGCGTAAGACTCTGTGTGGTAGGGTATTACAAAGGACATCCCTTATCTTGTCAGGGGTGATCTTGATTCCCCCGTACCATGTATCTAGGGAGTTATTATATAAATCAAAAGAATTGTCTAGTTCTCTTAGCAGTTTATAGGTCACATTTAATCTTGGGATATGTTTCATCGCACCAAATCCCAATTCTTCGACGATAGCTTTCTTTTCATCACTCATCTTGCTGAATATTTCAGATATGAATCTTGTTGAACACCTCAAATCATGAGTTTTTTGTAAATAAATAAAAATTGTTAGCTAACTATATTTATACAACAATAATGAAGTTGTTTTAATATACTGATGTCTTCTTTTTTGTGGTGTTCTTCTCAGCAATTTTTTTATTATCATTTTTTTAAGGAATAAAGTAGAATTATATTAATAGATAATAACACAATATTTAACTCATGAAAATCAGTTAACTATGCACAATATGAAACTAGAAGTACTACAACAACATTCTATGGCCTAATTACACCAAATTCAGGACAAAAGCACCAATTACACCTCAATTTAGTCAAAATGAACCGAAATCACATATTGATTATTTGCCACAAACTCAGTTTAAAAGATGCAAATCACTCAAACATGCACAAAAACACATAAAAATTACTCAAACATGCATAAAATGACAACATAATCACGATAACAACTTTCTATGGTCTAATTACACCAAATCCAGGACAAAAAAAAAAACTAATTACACCGTAAATCAGTCAAAATGCACCAAAAGTAATTATTAATTGCTACACAAAAATTCAGTTCAAAACATTCATATTGCTCAAACATGAAGAAAAACACATGCATCGTTTTTAAACATGCACAAAATGACACTAGAAGTACTACAACAATATTCTATGACCTTGTTACACCATATCCAGGATAACAACACCAATTGCACATCAATTCAGACAAAATACACCAAATATTCTCATTGATTACTCCGCAATAATTCAATTCAAAAGATGCAAATTACTCAAACATGTACAAAAACACATTCAAATTCCTAAAACAGATGCAATATAGGTTAAACGATACGAGAAGTACTACCACAATATTCTTACATCGACATAGCACAGTTATTGCAAAATAAACAATATAATGAGAATAGTAATATCTACTTTATCGTGAGAACACAAAATGAATCTACTAAAAAAACAGAAATATGACTATTAGTGTTTTGCTATCGAATTTGCGAAAGAGAAAAGTGAAAAAAAAACCATGGACGATCAGTTTCTGAGTTGCTTGAATAATGTTTCGTCTTCTCTTTCTGTGTTTTTTGGTGAAAATTTGGAATGTAATTTCGAAATTTTCTTCATTTTCGCAAATATTTTGAGAGATTTTTGAGAAATTTTGAGCGTCATTTGAATTTTTTTTGTTTCAATTTTGATCGAGAAAGATGAAACATTTTTTATATTAATGTTTGCGCTAATGAACAGTTTGTACAAGCGCATGTTTACATGTTTTGTATTGTGAAGTTAGTTTTTGTTGAATTCGGGCTAACTTGATTGGATTTGGATGCTAAAAAGGTTTGTATATGTAGAATTTGGATCCTTTAAATTTTGAATTTTACTTTAGAGAATAAAGTGTGATCTCTCATTATTTATTAGGGTAAAGTATATTTTTTGTCCCTAAAGTTTACTAAAAGTTTCAAAAATACCCCTAAATTTTAATTTGTTTCAATTTTATCCTTAATGTTTCCGATTTGCATCAATTTTATCCTTATCTTCAAAATTTTTGGTCAAACTATGGTCAACATTAATTTTTTCCAATAACACCCTCCAAACCCTATTCTCTTTCATCATCATCCCCAAACTCACTCAGTAACATTCTCATCCCTCACTCCCTCTCCGATTGTCTCTTCTACCGTGTAGTCTACCTCCAGAAGAACTCCCTCTCCAGCCACCTCCCTCCGCCGCTCCTCAACCTCACCAACCTAACCTCGCCAACCTCCAACTACTCAACCTTGCTCACAACCTCCTCTCCGGCACGCTCTACTTTATTATATAGGTGGGACCAAGAAAAAATATGAGAGAAAAATCATTAAAAATGAGAGATCACACTTTACTTTTTCAAACAAAAATTTAAAATTTAAAGGATTCAAATTTGTATATGTAGTATAACTGTACGTAATTAATAGTATAAAATATTTAAACTAAGGACACCAAAAAATATGTAAGCTAAAAACATATTAAATTGAAATATATATATATATATATAGTTTTTCACTATTTATCTTTTACTAGAAAATAGAGGAATTTGCCGTGCGTTCGCTTTTTTTTTATTCGAATAGATTTCTTAAAAAAAGAAAAAAGAAGAGAAGTTTGCAGGAGAAGAAGCAGGTAAAACTGTAAAAGGAACAAAATCAATTCTTTATTTTTTTTTTCCCTTTATTATACCCGTAAGTCCGTAACCCAAATTAAAATAAAATAAAAGGCCTCGAATCCAACGACCACCCACATGCCACGTATCATATAAACAATTCTACGATCATATTCTCTCTTCTGTGATTAATTAAGTTTAATAAATATCATTTTTTTTACAAGCTTCGTCTCTATCAGCAAAACCACCATTTATTTTGCACACTCCCTCTGATATGAAAATTATACCCCTTTTTTAATTATTTATTATTATTATTATTATTTTTCCCTTTTGCATGCCTTTCTCTTCTCTCTGATTCGATTTTAGTCATTTTTTCGCCCACCCCATCTCTTCTTCCCCGCTTCTCGAATTAAAAAAACAGATAAAGTTTCGTTTTTTAAAGTTTTTATTGTATTGGGGTGGTGCGTTTTCGGTTTTTCTCTGCAAATTTCGCACCCTGTAATAAAATTTTCCCCTTCGGTTATTGAAAGAGAGTGAGAGATAGAAAGAAAAAAAAAGAATGAGGTGGGAAAAGGTTCAGATGAACCCTTTAGAGGGCAATGATGGAGGAGGGCCAGGGAAGAGGTGGGGACACACCTGCAACGCCATTAGAGGTGGCAGACTTGTCTATGTCTTCGGTGGTTATGGCAAAGATAACTGTCAGACCAACCAAGTTCATGTCTTTGACACTGGTGAGTGCCACTCAACTCTGCCACCCCCCTTTTTCTTTCTTCCAATGCTGTAACTTTTTGTTTCTTTCTGTGATCATGTTGTTTTTATTTTAATCTTCTTTGTGAATTTTTGTTGTTGTTCCCTGTGTTGTTCTGATGAGATTCTTTATTTTTAATGGTTTTTGTGTTTATTCTTCAAATATTCTTTTTGTTTCCGTTTTGTTGCTAGATTGTTAGATTCGTGAAATCTTAAATACTTACTTGCATTTATTTATACTTTCGTTGTAGGTCTTTATTTTAAGAGGTATCATAGGTTTGTGTTGATTTTCAATGTTTGTTGATGCTCTGTTGTGTGCTGATAGAAAATATGTTCACATTTTTGGCACTGTGAGACCTTTGTTTGCCTGCTGAATCCACTTAAACTTTTTGTTCTAAAAAAAATTGTGTCTACTTTTATTTTTATAGGTTTTGAGGGATTTGGAACTGAAAATATTGATATATACAACATAGTCACAGTATATGTGTGCGTGTGCGCGCGCATGTGCCCATATGATATGGATTGCATTTTTTTTTTTCAATGATTCTGTTCTATTATTCTTGGGTACGGCTGGTTAATGTGTGCATTCTTTATTTTCTCAATCGTCTTTGCTGATTTGCAGTGAAACAGACTTGGAGCCAACCTGCAATAAAAGGCACCCCGCCTACTCCTAGAGACAGCCATACTTGCACTGCAATTGGTGATAATCTGTATGTGTTTGGGGGTACCGATGGCATGAACCCGTTGATGGATTTGCATATTCTAGACACTTGTGAGTTTTCATTTTGTTATTTATGCTCCACGGGTTGGTCTCTCATAATCTTGATACCTATTTTACCTCCAAAATCCAAGATTTGAATGCATGAATTTTTGGCTGAAGTTGAATGGTATATCATATATGCATAACCTGTAAAATTCTGGTCCTGCAATTTTTTTCTTTTTGGCGATATTGCTGGAAATTAACGCTTAATTGAAAACAATGTTTTGCTGTTATGCCTAGTTAATAGATTGTTACCACTTTGATATTCAACTTGCTGATGTTAAATCATTTTTAGCTTCAAATACGTGGATATCTCCAACTATAAGAGGCGAAGGGCCAGAGGCACGGGAGGGTCATAGTGCTGCAGTTGTTGGCAAACGGCTATTCATCTTTGGTGGTTGTGGAAAATCTGCAGATAATAATACTGAAGTCTACTATAATGATCTTTATATATTGAATACTGGTGATTCTCCGTAATCATGCAGCCGGCTATTGATCGATATAATTTCACTACACAACTAATACCATTAATACCTAAATGTAAAAAAGGCTGATTATTTCTTGTCAATCTTCGATTTGTAGAAACATTTGTATGGAAGTGTGCTCAAACATCAGGCACTCCACCATCTCCTCGCGATAGCCATACTTGCTCGTCTTGGAAAAACAAAATTATCGTGTTAGGGGGTGAAGATGGTCATGATTATTACTTGTCTGATGTCCACATCCTTGATACTGGTATTAATCAGCTCTATCCTTTTTCAATGAATTGTTAAAATACTTCAATTAATAGCCTGTCCGAAATGCACATATATTAAAGTGTAATATTTTTTTTGGAAATTCTGTCAATATTAGATACTCTAATTTGGAGGGAGCTGAGTACATCAGGCCAACTGTTGCCTCCACGAGCTGGTCATTCTACTGTCGCTTTTGGCAAGAACTTGTTTGTATTTGGCGGATTTACGGATGCACAAAACCTATACAATGACCTCTATATGCTTGACATCGGTATGTTAAATAGAGCTTATGCACATTCTTTGTGTTTTTAAGTTTATTCTGAAAGTGGTGGAATTATATCTCTGTCAATAATGGGTTGAGTTGATATTCCACAATATCATCTTTCATTTCTGAATTCTGATTGGGTGTAGATACTGGTATTTGGACAAATGTTGCAACGACTACCAATGGCCCTTCTGCTCGATTTTCTGTAGCCGGTGACTGTTTAGACCCATTTGTGGGCGGTGCTCTTGTGTTCATCGGTGGTTGTAATAAAAGCCTCGAGGCCCTGGACGACATGTATTTCCTCTACACAGGTTCGATTTTGTTATAATTACCAGTAAAGATTTTTCTCGACTAACATCTTGGTTCTGCTATTTCTCTCATTATTAAGTATATAACAATTGTCAGATGTTTCATACTTTTTCAGGGATTGCTAGGGAAAGCGAACAGAGACCAGAGAAGTTATCTTTAAGAAAGCAGTTGAAACTAAAATGCCAAGAGCAAAATACCAATCCCGTTCAAAATCAAGTTCTGGTTAGATATGGAGTCGGTGCTGATGTTAGCCCGCTCATGACAGTGTTGAATTATAGCCAGCCAAGTAAGTAACTTCACTTACATATGAAGTTTTGGATATATGGACCTGCAAGTGTCTAATTTTGTTTTATCCGATCAAAGATTGTATACTGGATTGAGGAAGTTCCTCTGAGGTATTTTTGGCCTTATATTGAATGATTTCTGCTACTTTGTTCAATAAGTCTAAGGCATTAAGAACTACTAGTTTTGGTTCTTCAACCAGTGTGCATTAACTTTTTCTGTAGGCTATCATTAATTAAGTGTTTACTAAAAAATGATATTCTCCCTGAAGAAGTTTTGATTTTGATTACTTAGGAGAGGAAAAGAATGGGAAATATGTTTGGGTAATTACTTTTCAAAGTACCAGTTTGCGACAGTTGAATATCCTGTACTACGAATGCAGGTAGACTAAATCTCCCAGTAAATCAAGGCTTCACTCCTGGAAAGAAAATGTTTGAATGCAAGGTTACTGAATCCATCTCGGAAGGTTATACTATCGAAACTATTATTGATGGAAAGCTTCTTCGAGGTGTTCTGTTTTCAAATAAGCCAAAGTCTTTGCACCCAGCTGCTAATACTTCAACCAGGTATATCTTTTTCTTTTCACTTTTCCCCTTTCAATGTGTTACAAGTATTCTGGCTTAAATTTTTACTATTTGGAATAGGAGTTCAGCCTCAATATTGAAATTTCTGTTTTTCGTAATAATAAGGGCTTTCTAAATCTTTTCTAGGCATTCTAAACATCATAATTCAGCACAATCCAAATGATAAGGACCAAAATCAAAACAAAATTTATAATGACCCATATTTGTGAGGATTAAAACATATTTAAAGTAAGCATTTTTTATGTAGTTTCATTTAAACATTTGCTTGATTGCTGAAGCAGGAAAAGGGCCGGTGGTGAAACTGACGTTATCTCAAATGGTATACACCCTGATAAATCAAAGATTCCTAAAGTGACCAATCAAGATGAAACAGAAAACAGACAAGCAGTTCACGGAGACAGTTTAGAATCTCATGAACACCGTGCTGAAGGGGTTGCTGCTCTTCTATCAAGCAACCTGACAGCTGCTGACACTTCTGATACCCATAAGGTTAAGTTGTTCTCTTACCTCTGTTGGACATAGTTCTAGAGTAGTGTGGCAGAGATTGTTAAACAGGAATGCTTTTTTCGAGTGAAAATTTTGATTGATCCAATGATTTGGCTTTACTTCCTTAGTGAAAGGGGGTTGATTTAGATGTTTTGATTTATATTTTATTTTTTTGTATAGTATTGGATATATTTTCGTGTCAGTTCACTCAGTTGCCATTTGCATTGCTGGTGCTGGAAATCGCATAAAATTTCAGTTCAGGGACTCAAAATTTCAGTCCTTTCAGTACCACTAGAAAGTGGGGGTACAGGGGACTGAAATTTTTTGAGATAGAGACTGAGATTTTAATAACATTTTTTCTTAAAAATACCCATTTAACTCTTTAAATTTCAAATCTATCCCTCAATCTCCATATTTATCTTAAATTAAACATAATATTGAGACATAACTTAGTCTAGTATAATTTATACCAAACATAATACAGAGACTTAATTTAGTCTCAGTCTCTCAGTTTCCGTCTCCCTTCCAAATGCAACCTAGAGTACTCATTGCTTGAGACTTTTCTTTTCCACCGAGTTTTATTATTAGATGCTGTATATCTGCTAGTTACAAATAGCATTTTTGTTTCATATAAACTATTAGCATACTACTGTTCATTTAAATTTTATATCTGTGCCACTGACAATGTTTTATTGTTTTCTATTCCTGGCAAGAATTATGTTTTTCTTGCAATTTTTCCATTATAAGATGACATTGTGAGAATTTCCTAGATATAATTGTGTGAACAGTTGAGAGATAGCAGGGAATACTGTGAGGCTTTTTCTGTAGTTTTTTCTTTAATATGTATATACATGACTATTCTGCAGGTTTCTGCTAACCCAGAACGAAATGATGATGGAAAGAATGAAGCACCCCAACCCGTAGGTGAAAACGTGAAAAATGATGGAGCAAATGACATAGTAAGTTCAAAAACTGATGGGCAAACAAGTGTACCAATTTCCAATTTTGAAGTTCCAAGACATGATAACAAAAGCGATGCACCAAACTGCAACTTTGAATTTCTAATTTCT
>NC_029785.2:118567471-118568788 GCF_000816755.2 Arachis ipaensis | reverse complement strand
CCTGTTTATTCTGTTTGGCTTGCCCCGAATCAATAGATTAAGCGTTCGAGAGCGATCAAATATTTACTTCTTTATCATTGAAATAGGGCACTGAAAAATAAAGAAGTCAAGCAATAGACCTACTAATAATTAACTAGCAATAGTATAATAATTGGATCTTGTAATGGTTGGAAATGTGTGTTTGACCAACAGACCTCTATCTTGGAAAGAAGTCATAATTTAAGTTCCTTCCCATCCGGATTACTGAAATATAATACTCTTCTTCATTTCAATTATTTCTGTTAAAGCGAGATCATCTAACCCAAGATGGATCGTTTTCTGTTTTATTACTTGTTTGTTTATCACACATGAAAAGCCGGATTATGTTTTCCTTTGTTGATTTCATTGCATATTAGCTATATCTCATGCGCCTCGGGGTAATAGTAAGGTTGCTGTCTTCCGAGTTTGTATTAAACAGGTTTGCTACCGTAATATAACTTTTTCCTCTGAATAACCAGGTGTAATGGCGGATTGCACGACCCCAAGGACAGAAGAATGCAGCAAACCAGCAAAGCTAATTTGAACTCGGTTATTCGCTGATGGTTATGAAGACCTAGTCTGCGTGGCGATTTGTACATTCCCGGTTCTCAAGGTGATAGAGGTTCATATAACTGGTGGTATAGGCTAACATCTTGGATTGGTTGGGATACATATAAATGCTATTATTGGCTGTGACACCCCTTGATCTGAAAATTGATGATTTTACCTTTAGGAGGTGTAGGTAGTGGTAGAAAGTAGTCTTTAATTTAGTGAGTTATTTATCCATTTATTACTTTCCCGTCTTCATTCACTCTAAGGAAGAAAATTTTGTTGAAGACTACTACTATTCAATAGTTAGTTACTCTAATGTTCTTGTTTCCATCTTATATGAGCCTGGTTTCTTATATTCTTGTTGAGTTGTATTGAGGCATATAGTTTCCCTAAATTTTTTTGTTAGGTTCCTATACTTATAATAGTTGCAAATAATATCTAATTAAGCAAGGATTACTTACAATTAGCATACGTTTATTTTATTTTATTTTATTTTGCGGTATCTTTCTAACCGTCACCATCGATCCTCATGCGGTAGTTGGCCTTGACAGTTGAGCAATCCCCAGAGCTAACGAACCATGATTCTGTTGAGGTCTTCAGCCATGAAAAGAGTGTTGCATGTGCTTTTCACTGTACATTGTACCAACCATGCATAACTTTTTTTTTCCCATTTCCATGTTCTTGGAACTATCTTATAAATGAACTTAGAGTGAACTATTAAAATAGTATTTGAAAGATTTTGACGCC
>NC_029785.2:118564335-118567033 GCF_000816755.2 Arachis ipaensis | reverse complement strand
TGTTTTGCGTTTTTTAGGTTATTTTTGTCAAGGTCAAAATTTTTCGAATGTTGATTTGGTAGTGTACTCAATGAACTTATCTTAAAAGCATAAAAGCATGTATTGATATGGGCTACCTTATCTAAGCAACAAAAATGGTCCCATTTTCAGTTTGGTTCTCCCCTCAACAACTAAGAGATAACCTTTCTGTTTTGTTTG
This sequence comes from Arachis ipaensis, assembly GCF_000816755.2. Taxonomy (NCBI): domain Eukaryota; kingdom Viridiplantae; phylum Streptophyta; class Magnoliopsida; order Fabales; family Fabaceae; genus Arachis; species Arachis ipaensis. Next base: position 118,566,835 of record NC_029785.2, on the reverse strand, counting down.
GTGTCTTCTCATGACCTATTTCATTTGGTTGGTAACTACCACCCCAATTTTCTTCAACTTGGCATGTGCTAAAGATGCAGGCCTAATTTAGGTACCCGCCATATCGATCCTCGAATGAGTTATGATATTTGAATATTTAAAAGTGTTAACTAACTTGGATTGGTTGAGTGGTTCGCTCACTCGTTTATTTAAGCAAGTGTTGAGGGTTCAAATCTTATCTTTTTGGTAAGTGATTCGAGGTGGAAAAAGATAGAAATGTTAAGTGTTGAGGGTTCAAATCTTATCTTTTTGGTAAGTGATTCGAGGTGGAAAAAGATAGAAATGTTAAGATGCGATATATATTGGATAAAGTTTATTTTAGGATAAAAAATAAGAGTTTAAATGCTAGAATAAGAGCAATATTGAAATCTAAATGTGATATATTAAATGTTTACATAACCTATCATGTTTAGATGTTCACTATTAATTTTTTTCCCTGAGCTTTTATTCAATCTTCAAAAGTTGTCATCACACATTTCATTGGAGAAGTACTAAGTTCCATTTAAGTTAATTATCATAGTATAGTAAAGAGTGACATTATATTACATAATTGTCAATTTCAGCATTAACTGCAATATCAAGAAAATACCAAATGCATATAAAGAGAAAGGTACCAAAAGAATGTGACTTGTACCATCTTCTATTGTCTCTCTTTAATGGCCAAAATATCAATTCTTGGGCTAGCAAAGCCAACTCTTAATGTCGTTTTGTAGGTTCCACAATAAACCAAATAATTACTTGTCTTAACATCTTTTCAATAATATTTCAAATCAAGCTGAGAATATTACATGAAATCTTGCACTAAGAATATATATTAATTCCAACTATGCACCGAATTATTATTATTGCTGTTCATTCCTCTTTCCTTCTTCTTTTTTTTTTTATCTTTTAATTAATTTTTTAAATCAGGCAAATCTATGTCTTGTAAGTCAGTATAAAATTTTTCCCCCTCCAGAGATCATTTCCTTATTTTTGTTAAAGAAATGCACTGTGTTTATGACCATATTATATTAGACAATGACTCTTTAAAAAAAAAAGAATTTACATATTAATTACTAAGGCCATGTAGAGTAAAAAAATATATATATATACTAAATGTGAATGACCATTCAAAGATCAAACTTAAAATAAATATATTTACCAATGATGTTAGAGAATCAATTTTTTTCAGTCAACATCAATCAATTTTTGTCGAGAAGCAATAGCTCAAATGGCATAGTCTCCCCATACTCAATTAAGAGGTTGCGAGTTCGAGTCTCCATATCTTTGGTAAAAAAAAAGAAAAAAAAACATCAATCAATTTTTTTAAAATATTTTATTTATTTTTAAATTTTAAATATTAAATTATAAATCCATGAGATGTGCCCAAATCATTGAGCATTTGAACCGGATATTAAAATATTAAAAAAATCAAACCACTTTTTTCTCCTCCTCGGACTCAACATTCAAGAACCATGACTTTACTTCTAATCAAAGTTTTGACATAAAATATAGGAATTTCCTATATTAAAATATATAATAGCAAGAAAAAAAAAACAATTTTCTGCCTTCCCTTGTTTCATGGTTACACAATCTAATTTCACTTTTTGGAAACTATAGAGTTAGGTTCATTCACTCATCATCTCATGACTTTTTACATATTATGATATATGCAATATATTACATATATATAATTGAAGTGCCTCCACAAGTCTAACACATGATGATTATTGGTGAGCATGGCTCTTGCAAAAAAGGTGTATATATACACATAATAATGTGCCAATGAATGACTTGTTACAAATAATATATGTTTCTTGGAACATGGGTTTAAGAGATGATTGAGATTGGGATAGGGTGGTTGGTTCTTCCTTGGCACACCACATGTGAGATCCTTAACTTTATGAATGTGGGGTTCCATTAAATAGGACCTATAATTTCTCTGTCTCTATATATATATCACTATCACTTTCAAATGTCAATTACTATTAGTTACTAGTCCATATATATAATATATAAGTGTAGCTTTGACATGATATATATGCATGTAAGTGAATGCAAATTGTATGATGTTCCTTCATTCATGCACATAACATAAACTAATTGAAATGGATGTATCATGCACAGCCCATTAATTAGATATCCATAAATAATGACGAAACTAATTATAAGAGAAAAAGTGAGGGTAAATTAAACCATATACATAGACATGTTGTTTTAGCCATTTTTGGTTAAATTTTGAATCAACGAAGTTCCATATGCAATGAAATATTTGAAGATTCATATCTTTAGGTATAAACAATACATGTTGTAATGTAAGGATGAGGACCACATTTTTTGAAAAGGAGAAATATTCTTGCATTTTTAGACATCTTAGTTAATAGCATTTTAAAAATTAATATTGGTGACAATGCGTCGTGAGCTAGCACCAACGAAACTTAATTTTCAGTAAATAGTATTTTATATATATATAGTATAGTTA
>NC_029785.2:118562620-118564277 GCF_000816755.2 Arachis ipaensis | reverse complement strand
ATATTTTTTTTATATTTTAACAATATTTTTTTTATTTTTGTTTTTTAAATATTAAATTGTATAACTACTATTATAGTCCCTGTAATTATGAGTACCGTAACAGTATAGTTTATCATAAATTCATAATTCATGTATATATTATTGCATGTTTATATATGCATGATGCATCATTTGACTTGACCATGTGATATTAAATGCTAGGAATTGGTTGTTCAGAATTTGTAATGGCATCCATGTAGTGTAGGGTGGTGTCTTTAGAGTATTAATTAATTAATAAACTCATTACTGACACAATAATAAACTTTAACTTTATGGAGCTCATCAAGCATAAAAGGGAATAAAATACTATGTACAAAAGAAGAGAATTTACAGCATGATGATGATTGCAAGTTAAGAGAATTTTGATGATTAAAAAACCTGATATTCTATCACTAGAATGTGAATGTGAATGTGAACGTGAATGTCATAAAATAAATGTGTAATTGGCAATTGACACATCCTCCAATGATGTTTTCTTCTTGAGCACTGTTTTGTATTTTTTTTTATTTGTAAATTTTTTTTTAACTTGGTCAAGATCTGCTCAAACCGTGTTGTATAGTTAAGGTAGGAATGCAAGCTCTAATACAACAGGTTCACACTGTTTTAATACATTTGTTTTATTTTATGACAATTCTAGTATAAATATAAGTTTTCCTATATTAATTATTAATTCAAAAAGTATGTTTATTCTTAAAATAATAAAACGTTTTTCTCTTCCTATGAGTTACACAACTAGCAACTAATAAAATTCACGGGGTAAGTTAAGGGCAAAACAGTCATTGTACACATGACAACTGTTCTAGCAAGGAGGCTTGGACTTTCACTTTCTAAGAGAGGAACAAAGTCAACAAACCATTAACCATTTGCAAGAAATACTCCAACTTTTCTGACCCAAATTTGTACGCTTTGACATTTTCTTTTTCTTTTTAACGGATCACATTAAATATTACTAATAGTAAAAATTTTAACAACATATATTAGCTAAACAATTTTTTTAAATAAAGTTTTCAGTTCACTTTTATTTTGTCATCCAATCAAAATAAATGAGTAAGCAAATCATAATTGTTAGATGTAATATGATCTAAACTTTTAGAAATTGAGAAACCCTAATTGGGAGGAGTATAATTTATCCCGTTTTATTGCAGTAGCTAGAGTCTTAGAGCATAGGTGGGAGTAGTAATGCACCCTCTTCCTCCATTTTTGTGCTGACAAAATCACATGCTCTTGACCCACATACCCTCCATCTCACATGGACTTGTGAGATAATAGCCTTGAGTAACTCTGACCCACACAAACATTTCTCACTCACCACCTGTTTGTCTTTATTTCCCAAAGAAAAATCACATATAATAATAACACCAATACTAATAAAAAATACTTTTATGCCAGCTCTGACCAGATTGGTTGCACATTTTCATCATATCATATAACTATATAGTATAGTTATGTATTATTATAATGATCATTACACCTTCCTATCACATTAACACAATCCTTCTTGGATCTGCAGAGATTCATTTACAGTTTCTGCATTGTACTAGTAGTTTCATTAAGGTGGTTCTATCTTTTTTGCGTGTGTGTGTTCCTTAGTTTTTTTTTTTTTTTTTTGGGGGCATTT
>NC_029785.2:118544709-118562238 GCF_000816755.2 Arachis ipaensis | reverse complement strand
GGTCCCCTTCTTTTACATTTGGCTTATTTTGGTTATCACCATATAAGATATTGTCTGGTTTGTTTTTGTGAAACTCAAGAACCCAAAAAGGGAATACAGAAAGTCATAATTGGAAAAATTCTTGGGATTGCAGTTACAGTCTGCAAAAGTTGTTCTCTTTCCTAGTTTCTTGCTAGAAGCCAATTCTGTGGTATCTGATCACACACCAGCTGTTCGAGGATAGTACTCTTTCTTTTTCTTATGTGAAAAGAAGGATTTTACAAATTGGGGCCCTGTAATTCTTGCCAAAAAGGAAAATTTTTATCTCTTGCTGCAGAAATAGAACTATATATGTATGTGGAAACTAGCCTGCTACATTGACCTGTAGTTATCAGAGTTAATATAACCATGAATTGTGGTCTGGACCAAACTTCTGAGTGTGATGGACAATGACAAAGGATACAAATTTCCTTGTGTTTTTCTAAGAATTGTAATGAATTTTTATGTGAGGATATGCTAAGGACTAAGGACCTCAGAAAGTTATTGGATTCTATCTTTTGTAGCTTCAGATTTTGACTTTGCAGTGTTGTGGTGTTTAGTGGAGTTGAGAGTAATAAATGATGGAGCTTTTATGAAGAGAAGGAGTAGTTGATTGTGGTGGTTGAGAGAATTTGAGTCTTTAGTTGTTGAAAGTAGAAAAAAGGGGGAAAAAAATAAAAAAGAAGAGAGAGGTGAATATGGCTGCAAAGTTGCTGCATTCTTTAGCAGATGAAAACCCAGATTTGCAGAAGCAAATTGGATGCATGACTGGGATTTTCCAACTGTTTGATCGTCACCAGATAGTTACCCCTCGCCGCATTAGCCACAAGAGGCTTCCTCCTGGTATTTTCTGAACATTCACATGTTGAATTTTGATGATTTATTTAGTTTATGTTTGCATGATTTCTTTCTTTCTTTCTGTCTACTTTTCCCATTCTCAATCTTAAAGAGGTTTATCACTTGTGTTTCAAGGCTTTTTTCCTGCTCTGCATTCTTGTGGATGATATTGTTGTGATCATTTACTTAACAAAGATTTTGATTATTTTTATTTCTTTTGTATTTGTTCATTTTGAATTATATGTAGTGAATTAGCCATTAGGCCTCCATGATGGTTAGCTCCTGATATTTGCAGCATTAGGTGTTGATTTTTTTATAATTTATTATCTCTACGTTAGAGTATTCACATCTAATGCTTTTGCTTTTGTTATAGGTAATTCCCACTCCAATTATGAGAGCTTGAGAAGAGATTCTAATAGCATACACCAACGGCAAACAGCTGCTGTAAGAACCTTGTTTTTCACTGTTTTGAAGTTCAAATTTTCTTATAATAATGCTTTAATCTGGGTCTGGGAATTTTCTTACCAAATTAAGTATGCTTATGCTGATCAAAAGATATGTTGAAATACTACGAATTGTTTGTTACCTTCCTTCAAAATTGTTTTCAGGGTTTGTCCTTCTTCTAGATCACAGACTTTCTATTTCTATGTTCAGAATTTTCTTCTTGTTTTAAGAAATGTATAGGCGTTTTTATAACTGCTAAGTAGCATTGCGAAACTAAGTTTGTGCAACATAATGAACTTATTGCAGGATATGAACTTAAACAAGGGTGTAAGTGAAAAACAAAGAATTTCAACAGAATCATCAAGGGCCTCATTCTCTTCATCATGTTCATCGTCAATATCCTCTATGGACTGTAAAGCTCAAGCAGATGCTTCCTTCGACCGAATTACTTTTCCTGAAACTCCTAGAAGGGACCAAGTTATGAACCAAACAAGTACCTCTACAAATTTGGGTCACCAGTCCCTTGACCTGAGGGATGTGGTAAAAGACTCTATGTACAGAGAGGCCAGAGGACTATCAGTGAAGACTACAATCAAAGAAGAAGTTTCCATTCGTGCATCGAAGCAGAAAGATTCACCGAGACCTCTTCATCTGTCCATTTCTGATTATGAATATGATAGAGTTGGAATTGATGGAAAACAAAGTGTGCCTATTGATCTAAAGGAGTCTATCCGAGTCCTTTCTAAGCTTACAGAAGCCCCTTGGCACTATGATGAAGGTAGAGAGCTTCGGAGGTTGCCTTATGAAGTAAAAGATGGACAATGGCATTCGATCTCAAAGGATGCTCGTCGGTTTTCTTATGATGCAAGGGAAGTACATCGATACTCTTCTGAATCACAAGATACCATCAAATCCACACCAAGACTAAAAGAGCTTCCTAGACTTTCCCTTGACAGCAGGGAAGTTTCTTGGCGTACTTATACCTCTGATTCAAAATCCAATCATCTCTTAAGAAATTTCAGTAGTGGTACTTCCGACTCAGATGACAAAGTCTCAAGTCTGCAACAACGGCCTTCAGCAGCATCACAGAGCAGGCCACCGAGTGTTGTAGCAAAATTAATGGGGTTGGAAGCATTGCCAGCGTCCAATTTAGCCAGTGAGACTCACTCAATTTTGAGTGAAACTGACCCAACTCAAGGTGATGATCAGTTTTCAAGATCATCAAAAAATGGACTCATTAGGCCATTCAAAGTTTCTAATTCTTCGAAAAGCTCAATGAAAGACCCGAGTTCCCCAAGCAGGAAGAACCCGGATTTGGTTGTGAAACCTATCTCAAGTTCAAGGCATCCCATTGAACCTGCACCATGGAAGCGGCGAGATAGAAATCAAAGTTCACCAAGACCAAGTTCCGGGGCCATGAAGGCTACAAGTATAACAGATTCATTCCCTTCAGTTTACAGTGAAGTTGAGAAGAGATTGAAGAATCTTGAATTTGATCAGTCTGGAAGGGATCTTAGAGCGCTCAAACAGATACTAGAAGCAATGCAAGCAAAGGGGCTGCTAGAGACAAGACAAGAAGAACAAGCTTCAAATCTTGTAGGAAATCAAAGAGACCATGAACCAAAACCTGCGAGTCTAACTCAGAATTCTAGGACAGCAAGGAAACAAAGTCCTCACAGAAACAACATTGCATCTTCAACTTTCGGTGGATCTGACTCAGCAAGGAGCTTTGAATCTCCAATTGTAATAATGAAACCGGCAAAGCACATTGAGAAAAATGGAATTTCATCATCTTCAGTTATTCCACTTGTTGAGCTTTCTGATTCACATAAACTCCAGAGTGTGAGGATGAAGGTACGTACAGGTAATGGAAAGGGTACAGGTTCTGGTCGAATAACAAAAGATCAGTCTCCTAGAAACAATCACAGGGAAGCTTCTACTAGCTTCAGTGAAAAGAAAGCTAGTAGCAAGACTATAAGATCAACACAATCACAACCAAGATCTCAGCAGTTTACAAAAGAAAATAGCCCAAGCTCTGTAAAGAACTCAGGATCTGTTAGCCCAAGATTGCAACAAAAGAAGTTAGAACTTGAGAAGTGTTCTCGCCCACCAACACCTCCATCAGAGTCAAGTAAACCAAGACGACAATCTGGTAAGCAGACCACAGAATCAGGTTCTCCGGGTAGAAAACCGAGGCATAAAGTCCCTATTTCACAACAAAGTGATGACCAACTTAGTGAAATAAGCAATGAATCAAGAAGTTTGAGTTTCCAAGGGGATGAGACATCACTACAATCAGGAAGTACCATAATTGAGTCAAAGATGGATGTGGAATTAGCCAGCAATTTACAATCTGCTGAAACTGTCGGAAGCCAAGGCCCATCTCTTAAGGCTATTGAGCAGGTGGTTTCAGGAACAATACAGAAGGTCAGATTGATGACAATTACTTCTACAATTCAAGCTTTTTTTGCCTGTTAGAACTGTATGAGAAAAGCTAAGTTTTAGAGTAAAATAGTAAAATATTCCATTTATCATTGATATGAGTGTTTTGCTTAAATTTTCAGAAATCAACTCTGATGTTGGATGAGAATGAGCCTATTTCAGAACTTGCAATGGATGCTCCAGATCATCCGAGCCCTGTATCGGTTCTGGACGGCTCAGTATACAGAGAGGATGTGCTATCCCCAGTCAAGCTTATATCCAATGCTCCGAAAGGTATGGTTTTTTCCCCTTAAAATGAGGGAGAAAATTTAAGAGCTATATTATTTCTGATGATGAATAATACATTAAGTTGCCAATAATTATGAAGTAATTAAAGAGAGAAATTTTAGTTGTATTTGTCACATATGATACTCTTATATGATTAAGCTTTTGTTTTTTCATTTATTTGTACACAACCTTGTACCTTATTATGACTTATATGCTGAAGCAGGTGATGTTCAATCTAAAGAATACGATTATGAATATCAGTGGAACACTGCAGATGATAGCCTTTCAGTTAACAGCGAGATCAACCGCAAGAAATTGCAAAGCATAGATCACCTGGTTCAGAAGCTTAGACGGCTAAACTCGAGTCACGACGAGGCTAGAATCGATTACATTGGTTCCCTTTGCGAAAACTCGAACCCAGACCACAGATACATATCAGAAATACTATTGGCTTCAGGTCTCCTGCTCAGAGATCTGAGTTCAGAATTGCTGACATTTCAACGCCACTCGTCGGGTCATCCCATTAACCCCGAGTTGTTCCTTGTATTGGAGCAGACCAAGACAAGTAGCTTTCTTGCTAAAGAAGAAATCGGCATTGAAAAAGTTGATTACAAGAAGACAAACACAGACAAGTCTCACAGGAGATTCATCTTTGATGCTGTGAATGAGATTCTTGGCATGAAACTAGCTTCTTCTCCTGAACCATGGTTGAAGCCTAATGGACTCGCAAAGAAGAACCTCAGTGCACAGAAACTTCTAAAAGAACTGTGCTTTGAGATAGAAAAAATTCAAGTGAAGAAGCCCGAATGCACAGAAGATGAAGGTGATGGTATAAAAAGTATACTATGTGAAAATGTTATGAATGGAACAGAAAGTTGGACAATTTTCCATGGTGAAACATCTGGGGTTGTGTTGGATGTTGAGAGACTGATATTTAAGGACTTAATTGATGAGATTGTGATTGGTGAAGCAACGGGCTTGAGAATCAAGCCAGGTAGACGCAGGAAGCTATTTGGAAAGTAATATATTTTCATTCCATTTCTCACATTTTAACTAATCTTGAACTATGTTTTCACAGTCATTACATATAATAACAATAATAATCATCGTTAGCTTTGATTACTTTTGCTAAGTTGTAAAGAAAACAACTTATCATGGATTTACAGCAATATGCATATTCTGGAAATTTCTTGTGGAAATCTTTTTCTGTCTTACCGATGAACTAGTTTCTGTTTTGCTTGTGATGTTAAATTTGGTTCCTGTAAAGTCAAGTTCATGCATGAAAATGGAGAAAACTGCTGACAAGTTGTAACATTGGACCATGTATGAAGCAACTATCTATATCAAATAATCCATGCAATTCACTTAAAACTAGTCAATTATCTATTGTTGATTGCTATACGAATTGGCTTTATTAAACTAGTGATAAGAATAGGTGACTTGGCTAAGTTAACATGTTTCATATTTAAGCTAATAGTAATAAGTTATTTTGAACATTCGTTTTTATGGTTAAATCATTCCAACAAACAAAGGGTTCTGACTTCTGATTAGAACCTCTACTAGTATCTTCCATTCTTCCCAAAATCATGCAAATGACGATAGTAACCCTGGCCCTAAAACTTCTGTAAGCTAGAGGAAACTCACTCAAAAGTCAAATCATGCTTAGGTTGGAACTTGGAAGTTAGAATCGGATATACAAATCAAGAATGAGGTCTCATTTATTTATTGAAATCATATAATGAGATTTAAAGTATTGTTAAAATATATTGAATAAGAAATTGCTAATGCACTTGCCTCCGTAGCATAGTGGTAGTGCGTTCGCTTCGTAAGCGAAAGGTCGCGAGTTCGATCCTCGCCGGGGGCTGTTTTCATTTTGTCGTTTTGTATTGTAGTTTTCTACTTTTTCGTCGTTTACAGAATGTCCGTTTCGGAATTTGGTCAAACAAGTTGTCGTTTATGTCCGCCATGCTGTGTAGCAACTAGCAAAACAAACACATGTGCAAGGGCCCACCATAATTAAAGACATTGGGCTCCTTGCAGCCCCAAGTTCATGGATTGCCCCTTATTTATTGTTCGTTCTAAATTTAGAACTTTAGCTCAAAAACAAAAAGCAAAAACAAGTATATAATTGAAGTATAAATTCTCGGGTAGTTATAAGCCAATGATTAATCTTTAGTTCTGTTGGAGTTTATTTTCAGTGGATAGTCTTTAAAATCAATTTCGGAATATAACACTTAAGCTACTAAAGCATTTTGTTAGGTAAACCGAAGAAAAAAAAGAAAAGAAAACTAAAGTACTCAAAAGAATATTCACTCCATACCTCATGTTAGAGGTGATTTATTACATGTTGCATGAAATTAAAAGGGGCTGAAAAAAGTATTTTTGCTTAATGTGAGGAAACAAAAGGAAGAAGGAAAGGAATCAAAAGTGGTCCCATTTTATCTTAAATAGTAATGGACATTAGAGAGCAGAAATAAACCACAATGGACCACAAGGCCCATATATTTTGTTTTTAGCAATGACGTACTCTTCTGCACGCCTACATAGTGCATGCAGCATTGCCAACTACATTTCCTCCTACTATAAAAAGCACTACGCTTTTATTTTACGCGTGGTGTTTTGAAAATGTTAATTTGGATCCTGCGTCTTAGGAGGGTTGAACTTTTAATCGAGGATGATCCAAAGGAACGATAATAGGATACGTACAAAGAATTTCATCCATAAACTTAACAGAGGTGTAAAATACAATATTAGATATTAAAAGAAAATGAAATCAGTAGCCGAATAGTATTCGTATAAAGTATATATTTAAAAATAAATTAAATAATATATATTTAAGTGACTAATTTTTTATGTGTATATAATATTTGTTGATATAGAAAATAAGGATTAAGGTGGAGAACATAAATTAGATAAATTCTATGTCCTTTATTTATTTATAGTAAATAGCAAAAAATCGAAAAAGGAATTCAACTTGATTCGAACATTTTGATAGGATTTCATGCGGATTTGGCCCAAATTTTGTCTTGTGGACCATATAGGAATGACAACAGGGTAGGGTGGATATCGGAGGGTATTTCAATACTCACATCTGCGCCAAATATTAACTACTTGCGCTCTTCATTACCTTTCCATTACTCACAAATATTTTATTTATTACCCAAATTCATATCCATGATATCTTATGGATTCATATTTGTCCTGTCCTATCCTGTTTTAAAATATGATATATTTTACCGTGTTTTTAATAGCATCCCTCTTGTATGATATATATTATATGGCTTATGAAAATAAAATTTAAACTATTAAACTAAAAAGAATATGTAAATTTTAAATATAATTAAAGTAATTACATTATAAATTAGAGTACTACTACACATACAAATCTTTTTGGTATACAAGTCACTTACATAATGCGCGCGTAAAATCACGTTGTTCCTCTTTGTATCCCACGTTCTTCCTCCTTCTCTTTCTTCTTCTTTGCGTTTCTCCTCCTTTTTCTTTGCGTGTTTCATCTTCAACGTCGTTTTTTTATTACTGTTGTTGTTGCTGCATTTTTTTCCCTCCTCCTCTTTCTATTGATATTGCAACATTATGTATTTTTTTTTCTTTGTTTGATTTTTCCTTTCAAGAAGAATTATGAGAATATGGAATAAGAAGACGAAGAAGAAGAAGCAGCAGAGCAGAAGATGAGAAGGAGGAAGAGGAAGAGTTTGAATTATGCAGAACTTATTAGCACATACACCGAAAATTCTTAAACAATACACTCAAATATCTTCGTGTTACACCCAAATATTTTCGTGTTATACCCAAATTTGCTGTAAATACAGAAAAATATTTTCTCTAATGTTGCATTTTTTTCTTCTTCTTTTTTCCTTATTTCTTTCTTTCTTTTAGTTGAATGAATGTAAGTTCATCATCTTCCAAGTAATTTTGCAGCATTATGTGTTTTTTCTTCTTCTTTGTTTGATTTTTTTTATTCTTGTTAAAAGAGTAAAAGAAGAAGAAACTTGAGAAGATAAAACAAGAAAAAAAAAAGATGAATAAGAAAAAAAGAAGAAGAAGAAGATGATGATGATGAAAAAGAAGAAGAACCAGTAGAAGATGAGGAGGAGGGAGAGAAGAGTTTTGAATTATGCAGAACTTATCAGCACACATACACAGAAAATTGTTAAACAATACACTCAAATATCTTTGTGTTACACCCAAATATCTTCGTGTTACACCCAAATTTGCTGTAAATACAGAAAAATATTTTCTTTAATGCAGAACTTTTACATTACATTCAATTCAAACCATCAATGATGAAACATTATTCACCTACAGAATCATAAGCTACTAACGAAAAAATTAACTAGAATCGAACCACATCTTAGCCACTTGATTGGATTCAAAACAATAATCAATTTCGTTTTGGTTCAATTGACAATCTGAACTTGAATTATTCATTATCTTTAACAACAAGATAACTGATGATGGAAGAGAAGGAGGAAAAGGAAGGAGGAGAAGAAATTCCAATGAAAAAAGAAGGAGGAAGAGGAAGAGGAGGAAGAGGAGGTGGTGTTGGTGACGACGATAACGAAAGAGAAATTAGAAAATTACATTTTATAATTTCATGAAGTAAAAATAATTAAAATATAAATTTTGACACTAATTTTAAAGATTATGGCCCAAAATTAGGTTATTAAACCAAACCAGTTAGACCGAATCCAAACAGGACCCAAGGCCCAACTATATAAGGCCATGAATCAGTCCTCTTCCCCATCACATAATGAAAATACGCTGAACTTGGGGGTGGGAGTAACAAAGGAGAACCCTAACCTAATTCCAACTTCAAATCTACGTAACTTTCAATCCGGAGCTCCGATTGACAAGCCGTTTCTTTCTCCCTTTCTGAATTCGTGTTTTAGTGTGAGTATTGAGTGATTTTGGTAATTTTGATGGTTTAGGAGTACTCTAGCAGTGGATAATTTTTAATTTTGTCTAATTAATCCATGAATAAAGTAAGAAATGATTACTTTCCTTCTAATTTGTCAATTTCATGAGATTAGGGTATTAAAAATTTGTATGTATATGGAATTATATAACATTAAGTTATATATATGTGAAATTGAAGTCAAATTGGCGAAGTGGTATACTTGAATTGGAGCTTTTGATGGTTGGAACCTATAGCACATGATTTGGAACCTTGGAGGCTTGAATTGAGGTGTTTGAGCTTGGGGAGAAATCGGCCAAGGTATGGTTTTGGTTTCTCGTAGATAATATATAATGTTTCGCGAAAACATCGGCTAGATGACCATAGAATAAGTTATATGATATGAAAGGTTGAGGTTTAGTGATTCATTATTGGAAATTGTTGAGTGGTTTGGATGGGACCCAAGAAGGGTGGCAAAGTCCGAGTTTTAGGGGAGATGCTACCAAAATTTTAAGAGAATTTTGGGAAGTTTTTTTTTGGTTAATTTGGATGGAAGAATAGTTTATTTGATTTTGATTTATTTAAGAAAAGGATGAATCAGGTTTGAGTTTAAATGATTGAGAAAAGAATTATGTTTTGAGTTTGATTAAGAAATCACATTTGGAGAAATTTTAGTAAATTTTAAAAGTAATTGGTTTTTGATTGAATAATTTCATTTTGCGACATTTTGGAAAAGTTGAAGAATTCGAGTTTTGATTTAGCAAAACGGGACGATCTCTGAGCCTTTGGAAATGTTTCAGATTTAAGAATGAAACTGAAATTGATTTTGGGTTTACATAATTTGGTTTTGAAATTGGTTTGGAACTCTTGGCTTACATGCTTTGGTTTTGGTTTAAACTCCATTATAATTGATTCAAATTAAGCAACTATGATTTCGAGTATTTTTAAATAATTTAAGAAATGAGATAGGTTATTCTCCCTTAATATCTTGAGACTCTGCCGTGGAGTTTAATTAATAACTTCTGATTCAAAGTACTTAAGTGACTATTTTAAGAATGAATGATTTTTGAGGTTGGTTTGGAAAAATTTGATTGAGTGGAAATGAGTGAAAGTGAATATGTAGAATTGGGTTGTGAAGGGAAGAGCTTGAATTGTAAAATATAAATGAGGAATTGGATGTGATGACAACAACGAAAAATAATGATGAGTAACTTGATTATGATTGTTGAAGCGAGGTGAAACATCTTTGATAAATAGAAAACATTTGAAATTTAAAATGTCTGTGGGGATCGTGGTTATTTACCGCCCACCAGATTTTAAAGAAAATTGTTTTTGTGGGGATCGTGGATATTTATGCCCATCAGGTTTTAAAGAAAATTACTTTGTGGGGATTGTAGTTATTTACCGCCCACGGGTTGTAAATGTGTTTGTAGGGATCATGGTTATTTACCGCCCACGTGTGTGTTATTTTCCAATTGAAAACGTCTGTGGGGATCGAGCTGGTTTACCGCCCGCAGATGGTGGGGATCGAGGAAGTTTTTCGCTTACCAGGTGAGGATCGTGGTACTGTACCGCTCACCAGTTTTTAAGAGGACGATGCCTGGGTTAGCTACCGGACATGTCAGGTTGGCTATATAACTGACAGATGAGACTCATCAGCCATAGGGTAGGCATACATCATATGCATATGTGTGTTTTGTTTGATTGTGCATTAATTGGGTGTGCCTATGTGATTATTATGCTTACCTGCTATATTTGCTACCTACTGTATCTATATCCTACTTGTGTTTGCTTTGTTTGTGTTCTTTGTCTGTGCACTAGAGTTTTGGAGGATTGGAAGAAGGCAGAAATTAGGGCATAAGTTAGAAATGAACTAGAAATAAGAACCTTAGATAACCTACCCTGTTTATGGTTTTCAATTTATAAACTTTAAGTTTTAAATTTGAGTGTCGGAGTTCTAGGATTGCCTCTGGCTTTCTTGGAACCTTATATCTTATGTACGTGGGCACCTTTACCATACTGAGAACCCCCAGTTCTTATTCCATACATATATTGTGGTTTTCAGATGCAGGACACGAGGCGCCGCACTGAGCATTCTAGAGGCTCTTGGAAGCGAAGAACTATCTTGGGATTTGATGTTTGTATTTGGTTTATGTTTATATATGTGTATAGATTCTCCATCTTGTAAATATATATTATGTTTTGTCCCTTTTAGAGGTTGACCTGGAGAAACAGGATTTATATTTATCTGTTGGTTTATTTTTGGGTTGTATATATATATATATATATAGGTCGAGTCTAGATCTTGATTATATAACTTTCATTTGGAACCCTACTTTTTTTATATCTGTCTTCTGGTTTTCTGTATAAGTTTTCTATATTTTCATTTCTCGTGAGCGTTGTATCTTCGATTAGTCTAGATCTATAACTTTCATTTGGAACCCTACTTTTTTTATATCTGTCTTCTGGTTTTCTGTATAAGTTTTCTATATTTTCATTTCTCGTTTCTCGTGTACCTTTAATTTTGTTTTCGTCGTACCCCTTTTCTTTCAAGGCTCCGAGATATATTATCCTTGTTATACACATATATCTTTACTTTTAAAGGTCGTTGTGCCTCGTCACCTCTGTTTTACATCCTAGGTGTAAAGCTCTGTGTGGTAGGGTGTCACACAACCCTTTCTTGGATAAACTTCAGAAAGATCTTTAGAAGGATCATGAAGTCATTTCCATCCAAGAAGAAAGCTATTGGCAACAAATATCTAGGTGTAATACTATCCAGTTTGGGGATAAAAACACTAGATATTTCCATTAGAAAGCTAATGGGTGCAGAAGAAGGAACCGAGTCACGTCCCTTTTTGGTAGAAAGTTACTTTGGGTGTTCATTGAGAAATTTGGAAAAAAATGGGTAAACACTCAGGCATTCATTACTTAAAACATATGCATCTCTTTTTTATTATAAAAGAAAAAATTTGGTATACATACTTTGTTTAAAAAAAAAGAGAAAAGAAAAGAAAAGAAAAGAAAAGAAAAGAAAAGAAAAAAATGAATGATAATAAAAATGTAAATAAAGAATGCATGTGTATGAGAATTAGAAAGAAAATGCATGAGTGGGAGTGAAAAAAAGAGATGAATGGGAAGTTAGGTTGTTTTCTTTTGTGTACATAGATTGATATAGGATTAGGTGGGATACTTGAACTAATCAAAGATCCAATTTACTAAGTCCACTTAACCATATTAGTCCTACCCTTACCCTAGTCCCATTACAACCCTCCAAAGACCTCATGTATTTGCATTCATGCATCAAGTATTTGTTGATTGTTAGATGACTAGCAAATTCTAGAAAACATGATCAAAGGAGGATTGGGTGATTAAGCCCTAAACACTGAGCGATTAGAGTGAATACACATCCGGTGAGGGTTCGATTGCTCAATTTCATGTTTTCACCTTTGATTATCTCTTTTTTTGCAAGTTGTTAAATTCTTTTTAATAACTCAAGTCAATTGTGGATTTGATTTGATTGCTATTGCTCTAGCCCTTGTGTTTATAGATGTATTCTTGGAAATTGATTTATTTTGACCAAATGGTTGCATTCATATAGATAGAGTGCATATAGATAGTTTGCATTGAATAAATGTTGATACCCTTTGTCTCTTTCTTGGTTTAGCATGAGGACATGATTGGTTTAAGTGTGGGGAGGTTTGATAAATCCCAATTTTGTGGTTTATCTTGTATTGAATTTAGGGGATTTTATCAACTTATCTCACATTTATTCAATGAAATAGCATGTTTTATAGATTTCTCCTAAATTGTGCTTAAGATTGAAAACATGCTTTTTAGGCCTTTAATTTGCTAATTTTAATTCACTTTAATCTCATTCGATGCCTTGATATGTTTGTTGAGTGATTTCAGATTTATAAGGAAAGGATTGGATGAAAGAAGTGAAGATAAAAGCATGCAAAGTGGAGAATTCATGAAGAAATGAGGATTTGCTGAATTCAAGGCCACGCGCACACATCACCCACGCGTACGCGTGAGGAGAAAATTTCCAGGCGACGTGCGTGCACGCGTGACGTTGGTCACGTGACCTCATTAAAGTGAAAATGCTGGGGCGATTTCTGAGTCATCCAGGCCCAAGTCCAACTCATTTCTGAAGCTATTTGATGTAGAATACAAGAAGGAGAAAGGGGGGAGCAATTAGATTAGGCAGGAAACATGCTTTAGGTTAATTCTAGAGAGAGAAGCTCCTTCTTCTCTCTAGAAATTAGGGTTCTTAGTTTAGTTTTCTCTTAGATTTAGGTTTAAATTCTTGTTTTGATTTACTTTTCTTTGCAATTTGTTGTTCTTACATCTTTGCTCTTCTAGTTTTACTTGTCATTTTCCTTATTTTGTTGCCTTTATGTTTATGACACTTTGTTGATTTTAATTTCTATTAATGCAATTTATGTTTTATGTCTCTTTGATGTTTAATTGAGTTACTGTTACTATTTTCTTGCAATTGGTAGTTGTAGATTTTATCATTCCTTACAATTTTATTATGCTTTCCTTTTATGCCTTCCAAGTGTTTGACAAAATGCTTGGTTAGATTTTAGAGTAGATTTTGTGCATGCTTGGCTTGGAAAGAGAAATTAGGTGATCTTGTGTCATTAATACCCAACTTAGGTTGGTGATTGTTCATGCCCTGGGTCAAGCTGTACGACCCGGGCTGATTGACGACAAGTCGACCGACCTCTTCAGGTCAGGTTTACCCAACCTCTTCTTAAAGAGCTCGGCCAAATCACCAAGGAGAAGTCCAAAAATGAACCAAACAGAGGAACACAACCCAAATCCAAAGGTAGCCCAAGCCTAGAGAGATAAGGGCAGTTCCCTTGAAGATAAGATGACTTCACTCAAAGATAAGATAAGATAACTATCTTATCTCCAGAAAGGTCACTTCACACCATTATAAATACACTGGAGCACCCAGGTATAACTCATACTTTGATTCTACAAAAAACCTGTTTAATACCCTTGCTAACTTAAGTATCGGAGTCCCTTGCAGGTACCCCCACCCTCCGGTGACGAAGGATCAGCAGCACTCGCAGTCCCAACAAGTCAGACACATCAGCGCTGACCAGCACGGAAGATCTCATCCGAGATTGACCTACAGTTTCAGGTAACCCCCAGAACATTGGCGCCGTACACTTTTAGAGGTCGTAGCGCCTCGCCAACTCTATTTTACATCCTAGGTGTAAAGCTCTGTGTGGTAGGGTGGTACAAAAAATAACGAAGAAAAACGTACAGTAACGGAATGAAGAAGAACATGCGCGCGTGATATAAATGACTTGTATAAAAAAATGACTTGTATGTGGAGAATAATTGTATAAATTATAAGCAACATTAAATAACTTTAAATTTATCAAATTTGATAATCTATCTCAAACATTCATTTGCATATGTTAAGAGCGAATACAAGATAGACATAAGGCAAAACAATTGCTACCGATATCTGTCACATATCCAAACAATTATTATCAAGTTTTACTTGTATCCACCCCCAAAATCTAATCCATCATTGTAAATCCCGGCTCGTTTAGGCTGCGTTTGTTTACAGAGATAGGACACTGAGACAAAGACACAAAGACACAAAATCGTGTTTGACAGAAGAGACATGGACAGAGATAATGTGTCCAGAAACACTGAATTAGTGTATTTTGTGACCATCCTGACAGGAAGGACACGGAGACACTAACAAGGGACACAACTTATTTTTTATTTTTTCTTTCATTATTCTTGTTGATTTTTCATAATTATATTTTTTATTATTATATTTTTCATCTCAAATTTTTAAATGAAAAAAAAAATGAGAATCAATTGGATTTTCATAATTTGTTCTAGTTTATTACCAAACAGAATACAAGAACATAAAATTTTGTGTCTCTATTTATCAGTATCTTGTCTTGTCCTATTCTTAGTGTCTTATCCTGTCTTGTTCTCAGAAACAAACGCAGCCTTAAAGACGAGACAGGTTGAGTCCGATCAAATTACCATTCCTATTTCTAGAAAAGATATTCTTGGATCGGTCGTTATTGTATACCCAATTCTAAGAGTTAGGCAATAACACTTATATTTATAAAACTTTAATTTTAAATAAATAGTAAATAGTTTTTTTATGATTTAATTATTTTATAATTTTGATAATTATATTAAATTTTCAAATAGGTCTGTATAGTTATATTAAATTTTCAATTATGTTTGTATATTAAATTTCTGTAATCAATTATTTTGGTAACCATATAATAATACAATAAAAAGCTACAGTCAAGCAAAATAGCCAACCAAGTCCAACTAAGATGGTTAAACGTGTTTTACATCCATGCTTCTTTTTCTTATAAGCAAAATAGCTAATTAAGTCCAACAAAATTGTTTAAACATGTTTCACATCCACGCTTCTTATTATTTTTGCCTCTGCTTCTTGTTCTCCTCCTCCTTTTCCCTTATCTTTCTTTTTCACTATCTTCGTCGTTGTCACCACCAATGCCTCCTTGATCTTTCTCTTTATCCTTCTTCTTTTCTCATTTGAATTTCTTTTCTTCCTTTATTTTTCTCCTCCTCCATCATTATCATCATCAGCCATCATTGTTTGTATCGTTATTGTCGTCTTTTTCTTATACGTAAATAATATTGTTCATTCTCTTTTGAATTTTTGCACTTGTGCTACTTAATTTCGTTGCGTTATCTATAGCAGTTTCGTATTTAGCAATAAGCTAGTAAAATTCTTTGATTACAAATATGAACAATTTCCGTGTTGTTGTTAGTTTACAATGGTATCGTGCTTATAACTTTTCTGTGTTTTTGCAATTTTTAATGTGATGTTAATGAGTAGTTTGTACTAAAGATTAGGATAACTTTCAACATACTTTAAGAAATTGAAAAATTTTACAAAAATTATTCTAAACTTGCAAATTTTTCTACTAAAATAAAGAACGTAAATAAAAAAGAAAATCAAATAAAGAAAAAAATTATAAATATGGCTTGAATAACACTAGAACCATTACAATTCTCTTGTATGATTTAATTACATCAAATCCAGGTCAATGAGACCAAGTGCACCTAATTTAAATCAAAATGATACCGAAATTAATTAATGATGATGACGCACAAACTCAATTTAGAACAAACATGCAAACAAGACTCAATCAACTACAAAAATACATCAAAATTAATTTTAGATTAAAAAAGTCATGGATATGACTCAAATGACACTTGAATCACTACAACTTTCTTGTATGACGTAATTACATCAAATTCAAGTCAATGAGACCAAGTGAATCTCATTTAACTCAGAATGACACCAAACTTACTTAATGATGACAACATACAAACTCAGTTCATAACAAGCACACAAACAAGACTCAATCAACCACAAAATGCATCCAAATCAATTTTGGATAAGGAAAAATCACGAATATGACCTAAATGACACCAAATCATTACAACTACCTTATATGATCTAATTATATCAAATCCAAGTTAATGACAACAAGTACAACACATTTAACTCAGAATGACACCGAAAAATAATGATGATGACACACAAACTCAATTCAGAACAAGTATACAAACAAGACTCAATCAACTACAAAATATATGTATGTAAAATTTAAACCCAGAAAAGTCATCAATATGTTGCTTATAATTCTTGTTTCATCCTCTTAACAAGAACTTGTTTCACAGTTAAGATGTTTTAGTGCCAAAATTGAGAAACTTCTGTCTCACGATAAGAATTTTGATGTTATTTTCTGATAAATAATGTATAACTCAAAATTCCTCCTCCTTTTCTTCTTCTTCGTCACCGTCATCATCTTCTTTTCTTGTTCATCTTCTTTTTCTTGTTTTACCTTATAATTCTTCTTGTTTTATCTTCTTAACAAGAATAAAAACAAAAAAATCAAATAAAGAAGACGAAAAAATACATAATGCTGTAAAATCACCAAGAATAGAAGGAAAAAAAGAAAAAAAATACAACAACAACAACGACAATAAAAGAACAACGATGGGGAGGAAACACACGAAGAAGAAGAAGAAATGCGAAGAAGGAGAAGGAAGAACACGAGATATGAACATTCACGTTTGTGGCTGGGGAGTTGGAGCATGTAGACATGCTCTTACTAATGAAATTAGTTTTTGTTAGGTTTGGATTAACTTGGTTGCCAAAAAGACTTAAATATGTAGCAAGATTGATAACAATAATCAACAAATCAACCCAAACACAAACCAACTTAAATTAGTCGAGTAGTAGTTAGCCTATTTGTTCACTTAATCAAATGTCAGGTGGTGTTTAAAAAGAAAAATTAACACAAGCCATGCCTTTTTTTTATAATAAATGGAATTGAAGTCCAAACAGCAAAACTATACAAAAATTATTCGCGAAAAGAAAACATCTTAATATCAGTAGAAAATTAAACTGAAACTAGTATATGTACGGGTTAATATATGAAAATACATAAAATAATTATTCAAAAAAATACAAAAATTATTACTATAAAATTTTAAATTATAAAATCACAAACAATTGAAAAGTTTAATTATTTTTAATATAAAAATATTTAAAATAAAAAATAAATATC
>NC_029785.2:118540088-118544534 GCF_000816755.2 Arachis ipaensis | reverse complement strand
TTTTATTTTTTAAAGACTTTTATTTAAAATATTTATTAGTAGCCTTAGCATATATCTTCTCATTATTTATAAAAAAAATTTTAAATTACTCATATTCTTAACTCTTGAAAGTGCTATATAGTTGATCATGTATAAACATTATATATATTTTTTTTTTTGGTGAAGAAAGGGGGGTCAACGACCCCAACAGGAAAAGAAAATAACAAAAGGAAAGAAAAAACACCACCTAAAGAGACTCTCTCAATATGAGAGAACCCATACAATCAGAAGAAAGAGCATTGAAAATGTCAGGAATAGAATCTTCAATGATGTGAAGACCCAGCGGCATTGATTGCCCCTTCTTTGCTAGAATGTCTGCCACTGAATTTGCTTCGCGGAGAATGTGGTTCCAATGCACCAGCTAGATGCGACTTGATAAGATTCGGATTTCTTCTACAAGCGATGCACAAGAATGAAGGGCAGGGCATCCATGTTTAATGAAGTTGATAGCATCGAGAGAATCTGATTCCATGATAACATGGTTCTAGTTGTGATTGATGGCCAGTTGGAGTCCTTTAATGACTCCCCATAATTCTGCATTCATAATAGAACAATTTCCAATATTACATGTGAACGCCTGTAGAAATCTGCCTAAATGATTTCGGACAACTCCGCCACAAGCAGCATTGTTGTTGATGGAAAAGTAGGAACCATCAACATTAATCTTGATTATACTTTCAAGAGGGGGTACCAACGAACAAGACACCCTGTGGAGTTAGTGACTTGCTTTGGTATGATGAGGTTATGTAGGGCTCTTTTAATCTCAGAGCTCCTCACTTTAACGGACTCTGCCACGGCTGCTGGGTTAGTGATAATACCTTCAAAGATGAATTTGTTACGGAAGTACCATAGGGAGGAAATTGCAACCCCAAAGGTGCAAGGCCACTCATTTGTCTTGGAGAGGTTGTAAATGAGCCAATCGTGTCTGCCAAGGTTGTAAAACTCTTTCACTTGGTCTTTAGGTTGAAGAGATTGCCATACAAAAGAGACAAAAGAGCAATATCTTAGCACATGTAGACTTGTTTTCTCATTTATGTGACATCTTGGACACTGATCATTGTGTGTTAGGTGTCTTCGTTTTCTCTCTATGTTGGTCAAGATAGCATTATGCGCCACTAGCCAGATGAATGATTTAATCCTTTCAGGTCTCTTCTAGCTCCATGCAAGCTTGAACACTCGATCATGTGACACCTGGTCATTTTGAATGGCGTGGTAGGCTGTTTTTAAGTTGAATGATCCGTCCGAAGAGGGTGCCCAGGCTATATAATCCTCCAATATCCAAGGGGATGGTGGAACAAGGCTCATTATCTTGCTAATCACATCATCTGGCAGCCACTCCTTTAATCTGGTAACATCCCAACTGCCTGAAACCGAAAGGACATCAGTTAGAGATATATTTAAATTGACTTCATTAATTACCTGTAATGTCTGTTGGCTCAATCTTCCAATGTTTAGGACCCAGTTATGTGTCCAGAACTTAATTTGAGAGCCATCACTAACTCTCCACACCATATTCTTTTCCACATCTTCCCAAGTTGAGCAGATCCCCTTCCAAAGGTTTGATTCACTGCGTCTTCTCTCAACTTATGGAATAATGTCATTGCCACATTTGTATTTTGCTCTGAGAACTCTTGCCCATAAGGAATCTTTGCTTTCAATAAGCTCCCAACCAGCTTTCATCATATACGTGTGGTTTAGGTCCTTTGCATGCCGCAGTCCTAGACCTCCCGACTGTTTTGCTTTAGTTATGGTGTTCCAATTCAGTAAATGCACTTTTTTGAGTTGTCTGTCTCACCCCCAAATAAAGTTTCTGCATTTACGGTCAATAGCATTACAAGTAGATATAGGTAAAATAGCAGATTGTATTGTATATGTAGGAATAGAAGATAGAGTTGATTTCACCAGAGTAGTTCTTCCTGCGAGGGAGAGGGAAGACGCTTTCTAACTGTTAAGCCTTGCATTTAGCTTGCTTTCAATCTCTTTATATGTATTTTTGGTGACCCTAGAATGAATTATTGGAACACCTAAGTACTTTCCAAGATCCTCCGTTCTTGCGAATTGCAGCTTATCACTAATCTCAGTTCTAATGTTGTGACCGACATTCTTGGAGAAGAAGATCCTTGTTTTATCCTTGCTAACACGCTGTCCTGAACTAGCACAAAACGCTTCCAAGACTCTATGGATGACATCAGCCTGCTCCATATTCGCTTCAACAAATAGAATAAGATCGTCTGCAAAGCAAAGGTGTGAAAGCACAGGGCCATTCTTGTTGAGCCTAATAGGCTTCCAGAAATTGTTGTCAACCACTGCTTGAATAAGGTGAGATAGCCTTTCTAGGCATAGAACAAAAATATATGGAAACATTGGATCCCCTTGGAGAATGCCTCTGGTGGGACGAAATTCATCTAGCATCTCTCCATTCCAAAGCAATCTCATTTTGGTGGTTGAGATGCATGAACAGATCAGCTCAATGAGATGAGAGGGGAAGCCAATATCAATAAGGGTTTCTTTAATAAAAGTCCATTTGAGTCTGTCGTATGCCTTTTCTAGGCCAACTTTGATAGCCATCCAACCTTTGTTGCCCTTCTTACTTCTTATAGAATGTATGACCTCCTGTGCAATAATGATATTATCGAAACTCTGTCTTCCGGGAACAAAACTGCATTGGTTTGGACTAACGAGTTTCTCCATAATTTTCCTGAGCCGCATGGATATGATCTTGGTCACCATCTTATAAGAGACATTGCAAAGACTTATTGGGCGCATTTGTTTCAGATTGACAACTGGCTCCACTTTTGGGATAAGTGTAATTAGAGTCTCATTAATATCTTCCACCTGTTCAGGATGGCTAAAAATATTCTCAATTAAAAAATACAGATCAGCCCCAACTTTATCCCATTGACTTTGGAAAAAAATAGCATGTATACCATCAATACCAGGTGCTTTCAAGCCCCCCATTTTAAAAATAGCCTCTTTTATTTCTATATGAGTTACCCTGCCCCGTATGATATTTATATCATCATGGTTAAGAGTAGGAAAAGAGTTATTCATAATATATGGAACATCAGGTGGTGCACGAAATTGTGATCTCCAGGCTCGAACAAATCCTGGTAATGGCTCCAAAACTTGGTGCTCTGATCTTAATTCATAATTGTCACAACTTCGATACAACTAACCAGCAAGTGCACTGGGTCGTCCAAGTAATACCTTACGTGAGTAAGGGTCGAATCCCACGGAGATTGTTGGTATGAAGCAAGCTATGGTCACCTTGTAAATCTCAGTCAGGCGGATATAAAGTGATAATGGTGTTTTCGAATATTAATTAATAAAATAGGGATAGAGACACTTATGTAATTCATTGATAGGAATTTCAGATAAGCGAATGGAGATGCTTGATTTTTGCTCAAGTCCCTCAATTTCAGCCAGAAAATACCTGAAATCACAGAAAAACACACAAACTCAT
Organism: Arachis ipaensis; assembly: GCF_000816755.2. Lineage (NCBI taxonomy): Eukaryota > Viridiplantae > Streptophyta > Magnoliopsida > Fabales > Fabaceae > Arachis > Arachis ipaensis. The sequence continues at coordinate 118,541,032 of NC_029785.2, read as the reverse complement.
AGTGAAGTCCAGAAATGTGAATTTAACACAAAATCTATTAAAAATATCCCTAAAAGTAACTAGATCCTACTAAAAACATACTAAACTCTGGCCTTAGGTGCCATCAATGGTTATGGAAAAAACAAAAAAGCTATGCTTTTTTTACCACACCAAACTTAGAATGTTGCTCACCCTCGAGCAAAAGAAGAAAGAATAGAAGAAGAAGATATGGAGGAGATGGATGGGAGTGTGTATTCGGCCATATGGGTGGGATTGGGTGGGAGAGAGAGAGAGAGAGATGTTGAATTTTGAAGGTAGTGGGTGTATGGATGTGAGTGGTAAAGGGTTAATAGGGAAGGGTGTTTATTGGGAATAGAGGATGATTGAGAAGAGAGAAGAGAGTGAGTGGAGGTAGGTGGGGATCCTGTGAGGTCCACAGATCCTGAGGTGTCAAGGCATTTACATCCCTGCACCAATTTAGGCATGCAAAATGCCCTTGCACACAACTCTGGGCGTTCAGCGCCAGGTTGGTGCCCATTTTGGGCGTTCAACGCCCCTTTGCTGCCATTTCTGGCGTTGAACGCCAGAACCATGCTTGTTCTGGGCGTTCAGCGCCAGGATGCTCCCATTCTGGGCGTTCAGCGCCAGAACTATACTTTGTTCTGGCGTTTGAACGCCAGACAGATGCTCCTCCAGGGTGTGATTTTTCTTCTGCTGTTTTTTTATTCCGTTTTCAATTTTTCTATTTATTTTGTGACTCCACATGATCATGAACCTAAGAAAACATGAAAAACAATAAAAATAAGAATTAGTTAAACATTGAGTTGCCTCCCAACAAGCGCTTCTTTAATGTCAATAGATTGACAGTGGGCTCTCATGGAGCCTCAAAGATGTGCAGAGCTTTGTTGAAACTCTCCAACACCAAACTTAGAGTTTGACTGTGGGGGCTCTGGTTGACTCTGCTT
>NC_029785.2:118539160-118539544 GCF_000816755.2 Arachis ipaensis | reverse complement strand
AAAATTTCTGAAAGGGTATCTCTGGATTGTTGTAATTTAGCTTCTCTCAATTTTTTTTTTAGAGTCCTTTCAGGTTATGGATCTGCTTCAACAAGAACGTTCTTGTCCTTGCTCCTGCTCATATGACAAAGAAGAGGGCGCACAAAAATAATAATAATATAGGTCCTTTATACCACAGTATAGGGATCCCTTTGTGAGTGGAAGAAAAGAGGGGGAGACAAAGAATGTAATGTAATGGAAGAAACACATCTGTGAGGAGGGTTGAGATGCGAGATGAGATGTTAGGATATGAATGAATAAATAGAATAAGATGGGAGAGAGAGAATTTTCGAAAATATTTTTGAAAAAGAGTTAGTGATTTTCGAAAATGGTTTTTGAAAAATG
>NC_029785.2:118498818-118538766 GCF_000816755.2 Arachis ipaensis | reverse complement strand
TGAGCTTAAGTGTTGCACGTGCAGAGGCTATTTGTGGAGTTGAACGCCAGTTTTTGTGCCAGTTTGGGCGTTCAACTCTGGTTTTGGATCCTTTTCTGGCGCTGGACGCTAGATTTGGGTAGAAAGCTGGCGTTGAACGCCTGTTTACGTCGTCAATTCTTGGCCAAAGTATGGACTATTATATATTGCTGGAAAGCCCTGGATGTCTACTTTCCAACGCAATTGGAAGCGCGCCATTTTGAGTTCTGTAGCTCCAGAAAATTCATTTTGAGTGCAGGGAGGTCAGAATCCAACAGCATCAGCAGTCCTTTTTCAACCTCTGAATTTGATTTTTGCTCAAGTCCCTCAATTTCAGCCAGAAAATACCTGAAATCACAGAAAAACACACAAACTCATAGTGAAGTCCAGAAATGTGAATTTAACACAAAATCTATTAAAAACATCCCTAAAAGTAACTAGATCCTACTAAAAACATACTAAAAACAATGTCAAAAAGCGTATAAATTATCCGCTCATCATCAGGACAATCATCATTGAATAAATCAATATAAAAAGCAGATGCCATTTGTTCTAAAGCAAGTTTATTAGACACACAGTTACCGTCATGATCTTGGAGGGACTCTATTTTGTTCTTCCTTCTCCTTGCCATGGTGGATCCATGAAAGTATTTTGTGTTGCGATCCCTGCACTGAATCCACTTGAATCTTGACTTTGAAACCACAGAATTTCTTCTTGAGCCAGAATCTCTTCATACTCTCTCCAAATGTTAGCCTGAAGCTCATGGAGATATGAAGAATTGTTGATCTGTAATTTATTTGAAATTCCTTGTAACCTGCGCAAAATCTTACTCTTTCTTCTAAGAATATTTCCAAACACATCAATATTCCATTTTTTAGGCTTGTCCTAAAAGCATTCAGACGGTTATTCCAAGAATCTTGTATTTTCCAGTTACTATTAACCATATGGGTAAAATCCGGATGTGATAGCCAGGCTGCTTGAAACCTGAAAGGGCATATTTGTTTGCTCTCTTGTCGATCATTTGCTAAGTGGAGACATAAGGGGGAGTGGTCCGATTTGAAGCTAGGCAAGTGTTTGATGTGAGCAGTAGGGAAAATAATCTGCCAATCAAGATTGCTTAAGCCACGGTCGAGTCTCTCAACCAAGTTTCCACGCTTCCAAGTAAACGGCTATCTCGATTATCCCAAATCAAGAAGGCCATAATAAGATACGCAGGCTTGAAAATCAGAGCATGCTCCTCTGCTGTTGCTATTGGACCCACCATGACGCTCATGATCATGTAACAGGGCATTAAAGTCTCCAATAAGGCACCACGGCAAGTTAATCTCATTGTGTATCGATCTAATATCATCCCACAGGTAGTTTCGATTAATTCTCTGGGGACTGCCGTAAATCGCTGTTAAAAGCCAGTACGGCGAGGACCCAGACTTGACTTTCATATGCACCATCTGAGAATTGTGAGCATGAATATCAACTTTCCATTTGCTTCTATCCCATAGATACCAAATACCACCAGATTGACCTCTTGCTTCCTCAATAAAATGACCATCGAAACCCATTTTTTTTCAAACTGCTTCACCTCGTTGCCCACTAATATGGGTTTCTAATAAAATGCAGAAACTAGCATTAAACTCCTTTTTGATATCTCTGATGAGGGTAGAGAAGGCCTTTTCCCCCGCACCTCTACAATTCCAGGCTATAAAATTCATGAATAACTAGACAAGGAAAGATAGAGGGTAACTAACCCATTATTGAACCTAGGCAGACGCCCCCGTGCCCATCACTTGATGAGTGTACCACCACATCCTCCATGAGTTGATCAGGTGGCTTTTCCTCTGAATTTTTTGGATTCCTGCTATCAGGAGATGGACCTCTCTCTTTTGCAATCTGGCCAGGAACTTGGGTGAAGAAACTATTTGTCACAACATGTGATTCCATGAACTTTTCATGTGTTTTGGATTCTTTGTAGATCTTTCACTGCTCCTTTTGGATTCTTCTCATGTCTTCAAGCATTTCAAGTTCCATGGCTGCAACATTAGGATCCCTGGAAGAGAAAATTCCATGTTTTGAAATTGCCAATTGGGGATCCGAAGTGGCATGTTCTTGTTTGGTTTTCTTAAAAGAAACCTTGGGTCCTTTTTCAACTTTAGTGGGCCTATCTTTTATAAGTGTGCCTTTTTTACTCACCTTCCCAGCTCCTTGTTTTAAGATCTTGTCATGGGCTTTTGTGGATGGCCCATTTTCCTTTTGTTTTGCTTGCTGATTGGTCCCATTTTTCATAGTGCTTGGTTGGTCATTTCCTTTAGATTTGTTATTGCCATGCAATCCTTGCATATCATCTAAACCTTCCTCCAATAGAACATTGAATCTGGAGTTTGATTCTTCTCCTTGGGTAGCGCTATTATATTCTCCTTCCATATTATTCAAGGATTTCTTACCATAATAATTACTCTTTTGGTTAGTCGCATATCTCTCTAATTTTCTTCTAAATTGCTTCCTTACCATCATTCAGGGTCCAAAATTTGGAGGGCTTTGATCATATCTCCTTTGATTTTGTTCACCGAATTTTATGCTATTTTCATTCTGGTCCTTATTCAATGCAATGATCCTCTGTTCATCGGATCTTCTCCCGTCTCCCCCGGACCCCGAGACGCCGCCTCCTTCCTCCGCATCCTCCGACGGTTCACTACATTGTTCTGAACGGTGACCATAAAGACCGCACTTGAAGCAAATAAGGTGTAGACCTTCATATTCAATATTGAAAATACTCCCAAGAACAAAACTTCTGGGGACTAACTTTTTAGTGAGATCAATCTCAACACATATTCTGGCAAACCTTCCTCTCGAATGAATAGACATGGCTCTATCTATTTTCAACATCGTACCAATGGCCGATCCCACTCTCCATAGAAAGCGATGGTTGTACAGCTCGATCGGGAGATCCGGTATGCGTATCCAAGCCGCTATTTTGCGAACTGCTTTCTCAGATTCCAGAAAAAAAGGCCTCCAACGTTGGACAATTAAATAATGCCCAGCCACCATCCAAGGTCCTCCCGTTAGTGCATGCGAATAGTCATCTTCATCTGAAAAATGAACCAAAAAATAATCACGGTCCATATCAATAACATTAATCATACCTTTTTTGATCCAATCTCTATTTAAACGTTGCTCCATGAAGCCTAAGTTGATTCTCTTTCCTAGGACTTTTACGATGAGGGATGCTCGCCACGGTTTACATCATTCCTCAAATTCTTCTTGGGTTACTTTGATAGTGGGGCAAGGATCAAATGATTTCTCCCTGTCAGAGTGATCGTCGCTATCTTTATACCATCTATCCTCCAGATTCGGAGAATCTTCATCTGTTTGTTCATGGAGATCCATATCATCTTCCATTGTAGGACCAGATGGTTTCAGTAAAAATTCCTTATATGTAGCTTTGGACCTCACTATGGCATTCTCAGTATTCTCATGGGGAATCTCCATATCACCACTTGGTTGATTCAAATCTATTTTGTCGCGTGTTTTAACTTTTTTTGTGCTGCGTTGCACCAGATCTTCTTCTTCCGTTGAAACCCTAGGAGAATTCTCTAAGGATTCCATAGCAATCCCCGTTATATATAAACATTATTAGTTTGTTTAAATACAACTAAATTTAGATAAATTTTTTTTGAGATTTTTTTTATTGTCATGACAAAAGATATTAAAGTAAAGTACTATTTTAGTTCTTAATGTTTGAACTAAGTCTAAATTTTGACCATAATGTTTAAAACATCCTATTTTTATCCTAAATATCTTATTTCATATCCTTTCTTCCATTATGATTTTCTTCTAGATAGCAGCAAATTAAAAATCATAATTGTAGTGGCCATAGCTAGTGGTGGTTGTAGTAATTTAAGAGTAAAATTAATAGAAAAAAAAAAGGAAAAAAAAAAAAAATAATTGAGAAAAAGGAAAATTTTAGAAGGCTAAAATAGGACAGAATAAAACATTTAAGATAATAATAGAATGTTTCAAACGTTAGGGACGAAAATTAGAATTTGGCTCAAACATTAGCAATTAAAAGAGTACTTTACTCAAGATATTATTATAGAAAATTGTCTTTGTTAAAATCTAATCGAGACAGTTTTATTTGTTTGTACCATATTTATCCGTAGAATCAAAGTAATATGACCAATGTTATTACGTATCAAAACTCTACATCATTTTAAAGCCTCCTAACTTGCAACTTTGTATTATTACAATGACTATTAGATTGATCAATATTCTTTAGTGATATTTTCGGGACACCAACCTTATGTATTGGTGTGTGTTGAAGTAAACTAGAATAACTTATGTTCTTCAATTAGTCCGACCAAAGAAAAATAAGAGCTAGTATGGTTTTTTTTTTTGAAAATATCTTTTAAAAATATGTAATCCAAAGTAGTTAGATAAAAAAATGAATTAACTCATCAAAAGCATAGTCTGAAAAAAAGAAAAGTATAATATTTTATGAAAAACAAAATTTACTTCATTATTTTTATTATCTTCTATTAAACCATCACCAACCTTTCAATAATCATTCACAAATAATTTGTTTCTTGTGATGATTACTTGACACTATTCTATTGTGTCATTCTTAAGTCTACATTTGAAAAATTCAGTTTTGTCAATAAAAAATTGTTGTCTAAATTTTTTAAGATAAAATTTTAAATATAATTTATTCTTTATGTAAGGTAATTTTTTTTTTGTTTTCTTGTATGGACTATTTACCTTGTATTTTTGAATAGTTACATAGGTATGATTTTTTATTTTCATCAAATATTGGAACTATTATAGGTTTGTCTATGTTATTTAGAGTTTGTGGCTTGTACCCATTATGCATAAACAAAATAATATCTGCATATGGAATTTCTTTTTTCTAAAACTCTATAGTGCATACAAACATATGAAAACTGAAATGACAATGCAACTTGATAAATCATATCTATACTATTATAGGATTTTAATAAGGTGTAATACATAGATAATTGACTTACATCTCATAATTTTATCGAATATTTTTTCCTCTTTTAGGTCTTTAAATAAATTATCAACTTTTATAATTAATTTTAGTTAATTATAACTGATATAAATGTATTATAGTTAATTAATTGACATAAATTATAATAAATTATATGATATTTGAATATCTGTTTAAACTGATTAATTGATATTATTAATTAGGTATTATTAATTTGATTTAATGAATTAGAAGAAATAAATCTAAAATTACTCTTAAAAACATATGCCACGCATGTTAGCTCCATCGTTAAGTGCAAAAATTGAATTTTGATATAATATAATAGATAATAGATTATACTAGAAAATGAATCATAAATAACTAAGTAGGAAATTTGGATGTGCTCAAATTTAGATAAAAATTGAAAGAAAAATGAAAAAAATTTTCTTTTTCATTTTGTGATTGTGAAATGTATGTAAAGTAGATACACTAAACAACATAAATAAGTTGCATGTTAATCAAATAAGAATTTGATTGATGAAATTAGGACTCAACTAGCGTTTTTACCCGTTGATCCGACCATTACAAATCCGACGTTATAACTCGGCACTATTTGTCATAACTCGGCAAGCTTACGTTATAACTCGGCATCACACGTTACAAATAAACTCAACGGACTACATCCTGAAATCAAAACGTTCGAGCAAATATCAACGGTCATTACACCTTTATTATTACCCTTCAACTCGGATGATAAAATAGAAGTGTAACCGACCTGTACGTTTTCACCTATAAAAGGTATGATCTTCTATCCTAAAGGATACATTGAATTCTCAATACTAACTTAAGCTTCGGAGTGTCTTTGCAGGTACACTCTCCCTTGTTTCTTGTTCACACTCTGCGTGATTGGACATCTCTCCAGGCGTGAAGCTCGGACTTTCTCAAGGCTCATAGATCGGCACCGAAGATAACAACTCGGCGCCGACTCCCAGAAGCCGAGCTCCCCTCTAGGTATCCACACAGGAACAATTGGCACCCACCATGGGCCGAGAATATAATTCTTTCTTTATATCATCGGCATCAACGTTCTCGCATGGAGCCATGGCTGAGCAACTTCCTCCTACGCCATCTGAACTTCTTCAGAAGGTGACCAAGTTACGGCAAGCCAACTAGTGCATGGCCGAACAGAACTAAAGAATGGCAAATCAGATTGCTAATCTGAATAATACTCGGATAAAAAATAACAATAATCGAAAAGAACGAACGGAAGAAGCCGAGCATCAGTCAAGGCCGACGCATGTCTCCGAAACTGCTCGGCAGGAAGAAGAACAACCTGAGCACAATGAGGAAGCTCGGCCAGAAGACGAGGATGACAACTTAGAAAACTCCCCTGGGCCATTCACGGCCGAGGTGATGAACTTCGTGTTACCCAGGAGGTTCACTCTGCCAACCACCCTAACCCGTTATGAGGGTAGGTGATCCGAAAAAATACATCAAAAAGTTCACCTCCATAATGATAGTAAATGGTGCAACTGATAAAGTTTTATGTCGTTGTTTTCCATCTTACTTAGACGGTGAAAGAGCGAAACTCTCGCGCGATCTAGAATTTTTTAAAAATAAATTCCCGTTGTAAGTATAGCTTTTAGACCGACAAGAATTCCTTCCTTACAAAAGTTTTGTTTGTCACTTAAGCAAACCCAATAAAAATTTATAACCGAAGTATTTAAACCTTGGGTCGTCTTCTCAAGGAATTGCAGGGAAGTATGACTTATTATTAGCTATGAAAAAGGTAGAATTTTGGATTTTTGAAATAGGGAATAAGTAATTTGAATGACAAGAAAAATAAATAAATAATTATAAAGTGAATTCTTGGGGAGGTATGAGAATTTGGAAGTCCTATCCTAGTTATCCTTATCGATGGTGATGAGAATTGAGTTTTAATCCCATTAGTTAGACTTTACTAAAGCAAAGGAAAGTCAAGTGGGCTAATTAGTTTGATCTTCAGGTTCTAGCCAATTCCTAAGAAAGGACTAGAGTTATTGGAATTCAATTTAATTAGCAAAAATAACAATTATCAATTACGATGAGTTTGATAACTCAAAAGTCTCCAATTAATCAATTAAAGCCAAGAATATAAAAAGCTGAATAAAAATCATAAATCTGAAATACCTCAATTGCATTAATAAAAGAAAATCAATCTAAACATAAAGAGTTCATAAGCTAAATTGGTAACATAAGTCAGATACGAATAAAAGTATTAGAATAAATAAAAATATAAAAGGAATATTGAACCTGAGAAAAAGTTGAAATCCTAAATCCTTTAAGAGGAATCCTAATCCTAAAACCAAAGAGAGATGAGAGAACCTCTCTTTCTCTAAAACTACATCTAAAATCTAAAATTGTAAATTATGGAAGATATATGAGTTTTTTTCATGAGTGGATACATTCTCTCACTTTATAGCCTCTAATATGTGTTTTCTGGGTCGAGAACTGGGTCAGAAACAGCCCAGAATTCGCTGGTTTCGAATTCAAACACGTTGGTTTTTCGCCACTGCGACGCATCCGTGTGGATCACGCGTTCGTGTTACTTATCGTCAGAGCAAATATGGCAAATTATATATCAAATCGAAGCCCCGGATGTTAGCATTTCAACGCAAATAGAACTGTATCATTTGGACCTCTGTAGCTCAAGTTATGACCATTTTAGTGTGAAAGGGTAAGGCTGACAGCTTTGCAGTTCCTTCAACTTCTTGTATTCCTTCCACTTTTGCATGCTTCCTTTCCATCCTCTAAGTCATTCATGCCCTGTAATCTCTGAAAACACTTAATACACATATCACGGCATCGAATGGTAATAAGAGAGGATTAATATTAGCAATTATAAGGCCAAAGAAGCATGGTTTCAATCATAGCGCAAAATCAGGAAGGAAAATGTAAAATCATGCAATTAGTATGAATAAGTGGGCAAGAACTTGATAATAACCACTCTATTGAGTACAAGATAAATCATAAAATAGTATTTTATCAGACGGTCCTGCACTTGATTGGTTTTGTTCTTTGCCTGCAGGTTCAATTTCTTGTTTTTGAGACCTATCAAAGCCTTTCGAGGAGCATTTTGCTGGATCAGCTATCTATCTACATGACACCGATTACTTAAACACAATCAAGCAAGGCCAGCACGAAAGCCTCAGAGACTCTATGACACACTTCACAAAGATAGCCATGAGTATACCCGATTTCCACCCCGAGGTGGAACAACACGTGTAACACCCTACCACACAGAGTCTTATGATTAAGTAAAAAAACAGAGGTGGCGAGGTATTACGACCTCTAAAAATAAAATTTAGTACGTATAGCAGTGTGAAAAGATTTGTAACTAGGAGCCTTTGGAGAAAAAAGGGGGTAAATCACGCGCAACACTCCGATCAATAACGTAAAAGAAATAGATAAAGAGTAAGCTGACGTTAGGAGATATACAAAAGAGTGCCAAAATACATATATCAAGACTGGGGACTCGGCTTGCAAAGATAACCGGCCCGAGCATATAAGTATATATATATATATATATATATATACATATATAAAATAATCCCAAAAGAACCCAAATGACAAAATACAAAATCTGTTCTCCAAAATAACCTCTAAAAGGAGTTAATACAAAATATGTATGAACAGTGGAGAATATAAGTATCTAAACAAGTGTATAATGAACAAAATAAAATCCTAAGATACAAGGATCTTCGCCAAAAGGAAGTCTCCAGCATGCCTCAGCGAGAAGCCTCACGTCCTGCATCTGAAAACCACAAAATCCGCATGGGTGAGAATCGAAGGTTCTCAGCATGGAAACAGTGCCCAAATATCTAACATGTAATGTCCTGAGAGAGACGAAGGCAATCCTAGAACTTTCAGATTATAATCAAAGCGTATAAACATGCTAAACCATAAGAAATATAAACAGGCGACTAACTTAAGAATCTTCAATCTAACTAAATATCCCATTCCCAAATCCTGCAAACCTTCCAACCGCCAACAGTGATTGAAATGCAAACACAAGTATATCAAGAAAATAGATGCACAAGTAGGAAGTAGATAAGGCAATTAGGCAAGCAGCAAGTAATGATGCAATCAGTTAGGCATTCCAAACAATTCACATATAATGCATATGATGCACGCCAGTCCTAGAGGCTGATGAGTCTCATCTGTCGGTTATAAAGCCAACCCGACAAGTCCTGGTAGCTAACCATTGAACGGTCCATCTGTCGTGCATCCCCAACTCGAGTAATTCTCAATCATAACATATTCATAATCATAATCATACAACATCCACTCTTGGTGTTTATTAGGGGGTGAGCTCATCCGGACCTTTCACAGTGTCCGACCACACTTACAACATAGGGTCAGCAGAGTATCGAGTCTCAACCTGGAGCACGTGGTAGCTAGTCACTGCTTTCATCCAGAAAAACTCATGTCTCAGATAATCATTCCACATCCATCCATACACATTCCATCATCATTCCTTGTGACCATATCATCACTCATCATAACCCGGGACAAGTGGGACGAAACCATAACCCTTGCGTCCACCCGGGGAGCCTCTATACTAACCAACCTGGAGCAAGTGGGGCGAAACCGCAACCCTTGCATCTACCCAGGAGGTATGTTCTCATATGCCCAGGAGGAAACAAGGAGGGGATTCTAACCTCCCACCATCCCGCTGGGGGCGATTTTACAATACCAGGAGGAACTAGGAAGGGGATCCTCACCTTCCACCATCTCTCTAGGGTCGCACTTTCGAGAAAGAGAACTCAAGATAAAACAATCATTCACATTCACATTTTCATTCCCAGCCATAAATTACAATTTATCATAGCCATTCGGCTTAAAATCACAATTCATATCCAGCCATAAACCATTATCTCACACAGCCATTCGGCTCATATCACACACAGCCATTCGGCTCATATCATATACACAGCCATTCGGCTCATATCATAAACACAACACTCCACCATCCTCCTTAACAACTCATAACCTCATCACTAGTCATAACTTCTCATTATATCCCCTATCTTCATCCACAAGTTACCCTCTTCCTTAGCTTCCTCTCAATCGCTAGGCATTCTATATTAAACTAAGATTTAAAGGATGAAATTTGGGGTTTATAAGTGTGAAATAACATTGCAGAAGGTTACAAGCTTGTTGGAAATGTAGAAGACTTGAAAACAAAAGCTTTGAAAAAGAACTAGATCGCGTGCGTACACATAGGGGTGTGCATGCGCATGCCCAGAAGCATTTTTAAAAGTGTGCATACGCACAGGAAGCAAAATCTCCAGGGTTGAGTGCACGCACAAGGTGTGCTAGCGCCACCAACAACATGCCATTCCCAACATGTGCGTGCACATAGATCTGTGCGTACGCACAACTTGCAAGACTTCCTTGGCCATGTGCGTGCACAGAGCGTGCTAGCGCTCCCAGCAGCAGCCCCATTTCTGCGTGTGCGTATGCACAAGGCTGTGCGTGCACACAGGCTCAAAATTCTGCGGGGTGTGCATGCGCACCGAGCTGTGCGTGCGCATACAAACCAGAAATCACAAATTTTTGGCCTAAACTTCCAACGATCATATCTCCTTCCACAAAATTTAGATTTTAACCAAATTTAAACCGTTTTAAAGCTTATGAAATTATCTTTCAATTGATATAAAAATCATCAAATTCCAAAAATAATAGCTCAAGATATGATATGTTGAAGTTCATCAAAATCCCATTTTTTACCAAAACTCATAAACTCCCAAATCTCATAACATACATTCCAAATTCACCCAAAAGCAAACCAAACTCAGTCATCCAACATCAAACACTTCTATCCATTCATTCAAACACCAATCCACCAATTGTTCCTCATTTAACCCAATCTCACATCAACATCAACATTTCATATCTCAACCTCCAAACAAATATTCAATTTATCCATCACCATATACATATACTTATATATTCACAAATCAATTTCATACATCAAATCATGTTCATCAACAAGAGTCTCAGCTCTATCATCAATCCAACATATTAATCCATATCTCACACAACATTACATGATTTACCAACCAATACAACCACTTACAATCATTTTTACCATCATTCATACATATTTAACTCAATCCAATTTATCCAACAACTTCATCAACATTCCAAAGCCCTATCCTAGGGTCACTAGCCTACGTTTTCACAACCACATTACATTTTAGATACCGAAAACCGAAACCATACCTTGGCCGATTCCCGTTCAACCCGGAACACTCTCAAATTCAACCTTCAAGGTTTCCAAACTCCACCAACAGATTTCCAAGCTTAGTGCTCCCCTCCAAAGCTTTCCAAAACTACCAATCAAGCTCCAATACACATATATTTAATGCCTAAGCCACAATATTACATCAAAACACAATGACTCAATACCCAAAACCTTAAATTCAATATTTCCACTAGGGTTTGAGATCTCTTACCTTACCCAAGGACCAAAGAGGCAAGAACAAGCCTTCTCCCCAAGTTAATTTGATCCTATAACACAAAGGAGCTCAAAATTTTAACATTTGTGTCCAAAATTTTCGAAACTGAGAGCTGGGATTCGAAGGAGAAACTGTGGCTTACCTCAAGAATAATTATGTGGATTTTGTAGAGCTTGACGCCGCGGTCACGTGGTCGTAAACGGTGCGTCAATTGGAGCTCTAGATCAAAAGTTGTGATTAATAGAAGTTGGAACAAGGGTTTATGTTTCTCCCCCCTTTCCCTTTGTGTATTCAGCGTGTGTGTGTTGTTTTGGGAAGAAAGAGAGCTGAGCTCTCTTAATCAAGGGAGGCTTGGCTGGGCCTTGGGCCTAACTTGGGTCCGGTTGGCTCGGTTTGGCCCGTTCGGCCCAATCTTGCGCCGATTTCTTTAAAATTGGTGTCAAAATTCTCGTTTTAATTTTCTCTACCATAAAAACCTCATTTCTCACTTTCTAGAATATATTTTAATTTATGGGTTAATTAGCGATAAATTAACTGGATTTTATATTCTACCCACCTAATTGCGAATTTTGCCCACAAAATTCAAATTCAGTTACCTGAAATCAGGTGAGGGTAGTCTGTCCCCTTTTTTTAATTCAAGTTCCTCGGTGTGCTTCTCCATTCTGACTTGATCTCCAAGTTACCTCTCTAATAAGACTTCTTTTCCTCAGAGTTCCTTACGTTTATGTCATTAATCCTTATTGAGGTTACTTAAAACTTCATATCCTTTTTGAATTGAACTGTCCCAAATTGTTCTGGCACTTCAGACGGCCCATCGTCCCCACAATAAACTCTTTTAGGTCAATCTCTCTTCTCTTACCGGTCACCGAAGTAGTCTCCAATAATACACATCTTCCTCCTTTAAACCCTCTAGGATCATTCCGTTAGTCTGTGTAACTTTTAGGTCGGCTTGCTCTGTTAGAACCTTAACTCGATTTTTGCTTACTCTTTCCTCATCATTTTTGACAATTAGTTCAGAACCTAAGACGCTTGATCCCCTTGTTCAACATGCTTCAACATCCTTAGTAGCTCTTTATTCTCTTACTGCACTCCTCGAACTCTCGGCCTTACAACTCCTTAAAATTCGCAACCGATTCAGTCTAATACCTCTAGCTGCTGCCTCGACATCCAGCTTTAGACTACAACCTTACTTAATGGTTCCTTCTCCTTAATCGTTCTCCAATAACACTCAAAGTCTTCTTACTGAGGACGCTTGTTACCACTTCACGATGTTGCCTCCACATGCATCCAAAACCCCTTCGATATTGCCCTGCAGTAGTTTCAAATGGTTTATGAGGCTCAAGTGTCGTGAGTACTGGTACCAAGATTAATCTTCCTCTCAAGATTCAAAAATTTGCTTCACCTTCAAGCATCCACACACACGGTGCACCCTGGCATGTATATGTAACTCCAGGCAATACGGTAGGCAAGAATTAAGGCTCCAAAACTCCTCTTGATATCGCACGCATACACGCTTCATCTCCCACGTTTAGGAGTCTCACTCTAAGGGATCAATATCTCGATGGCTATAAGTAGAAGTTATACGTGATACTAATTTAGGTTTGAACTGATTCTTAAACAGATGTTAAGCTCGAATGGTGAACGATCAACATGAACGGTGTTTGCGAGAAGTTAGAAAGATGTCTCGTATAGTAATTAAACAAAAGTGGCAGGTGAATAATGAAATGCACAAGGAGAAGAATTTAAGGTGCATCTCAAGAAAAGGGTTCAAATCAAAACCGTGATAGGGAGAACAAGGCATATCAAATTAAGAAAGTCTCAGCTAATGTAGAAGGGGATGCAAACTTGCATAAGGGAGCAACTCCACTCGTAGCACGCCCCAAGATTCGAAGATCAATTCATTAAGAATGCCTTGTGAAATATCTGCAATAATCCACAGATGTTTTGTGTGACCAATGATTAGGAATGAGAGTGATACCGAATAGTCAACCATGGTATTGAAATGAACTTGAGCAATGATTATGGGAACATTTGGATTGCTAAGTTGGGTTGTCACCATGGTACATGAACGATTTGACAAGGTTGATATTGTGATTGGTTGTTATAGTGAATTGTAATAAGCTGATTATCGAAAGTCCTCTGTCTGATTATTCGTTGAAAATTCAAGAAGAAATTCGAAGTAGAATTTTCAATGTAAGTCTCAAAAGAAAGGATAATTCGGGTCGCGCAAATTTTGTTGGCACACTCCCCCTCACATAAAGCCTTCTGTTATTCCCTTCCTTTTTCACTGGCATAACCGGTGCTCCCCACAGGAAAACACTTAATCAGACAGTTTTCTCTTCTAATACTCCCTTCAACTCGATTCTAGGTTCTACCAATTATAATGATGTCTTCAGTTATGGCACAATCAAAACTGATCTGGCTTCCGGCACTAAGTCTATCGCAAACTCACTTTCTCTCTGAGATGGGGTTCTGGTACACCTTCAGGATTGTCTCGGAAACTCTCTTGCATCAGCGATTTGGTCTCATCTTCACTCGCCTCTCAAACGGTTAGCAACTAAAGGTTAAGTCCGTTCCATTCCTCTTCCTCGTATTTCACAGTCATTGGGTTTCAAGCAATCACTCTGCACAATCTTCAACACTCCTGATCCCTTAAGTATAATCCAACACTCTCCTACTGCGTCGCTCTAATTCTTAACCTTCAAGAGCCTAGACACTCCTCTAAGTTAACTAATTATCGCTCCGTCTGAACAACTAATAGTCGTTGACTAATTGCCAACTTGGACTTCACGATTAACAAAACTTGTCGTGCATCACGAATGAGGGTTACATGTCAATGGTATGCAAGGTAGTTAAAGATTCAACTGCTAATTTGCAATTACCTTGGGTCTGAGAATTAGATTCGGCTGCCTCCCAGTGTTTCCTATGTGGAAAATTCCAGGACATATGCCCAGGGCGACCGCATTTGTAACATACACCTAGTCCAGCCCTGCATGGTCTATTTGGATGATACTTTTTGCATCTCCGGCACTTTAAGTCTTCCGGTTGAGTACTAATCTGCCCTTCTGAATTCGGACCCTGGCGGTTATCGTTCCCTCGGTCATTATTCCGGCATTGAGAATGTGAAGTGGCATAACGGCCCCTCTTGAAACTTTGGCCCCTCGGTGTAATCTTTGTCTTCTTTCCCTCTTTCTTGGTGAAAGATTTTCGACGGTCACTCCTAGCCAGCTCAGTCCTTCTTGAGCTTTCGCCCACTGTTTGACCTGTGTTAGTTAACTCTGGATAACTCATTATCTCCACTGGTGTCATTGTACTCAGGACATCATTTCCGCCTTCATTTCCATCACCAGTGTTGTTGCCAACTCTAACTTGTTGCTCCATTCTACCCCTTGCTCGGCCAGTCACAGTAGCCACAGCGCCAATGGCAGCAACAGCACTCGCCATCACAGTCATGAATTCGGTCAAGGTACCTACCGGTATGGTCACATTATCACCTTTCCGTCCTCTACCCCGATTATGCCCCCGACCGCGTCCACGAGGCGCCATTTGGTTCATGTTCACACCAAACAAGTGATATCAAGGTGATCAGTCTCAATATCGCAAGTCTAGTGCTTCAAAGTTCCAAATGCATGCTCATGAACTTTATGCTATGTATATCAGGCAGATATCCTAAATAGCACGTAGACACGACTTAGAGTATGCTCAGAAGCATAGTCAGTCCGTCCCCCAGACTCTACAGGAACGAACTGCTCTTATACCATAATGTAACACCTTACCACACAAAGTCTTATGCTTAAGTCATAAAATAGAGGAGGCGAGGTATTACGACCTCTAAAAATAAAATTTAGTACGTATAGTAGTGTGAAAAGATTTGTAACTAGGAGCCTTTGGAGAAAAAAGGGGGTAAATTAAAACCGTTGAATCAAAACGCGCAACACTCGGATCGATAACGTAAACGAAACAGATAAAGAGTAAGCTGAGGCAAGGAGATATACAAAAGAGTGCCAAAATACATATATCAAGACTCGGGACTCGGCTTGCGAAGATAACCGGCCCGAGCATATATATATATATAAGATAGTCCCAAAAGAATCCAAATGACAATACAAAATCTGTTTCTCCAAAATAACCTCTAAGAGGAGTTAATACAAAATATATATGAACAGTGGAGAATATAAGTATCTAAACAAGTGTATAATGAACAAAATAAAATCCCAAGATACAAGGATCTCCGCCAAAAGAAAGTCTCTAGCATGCCTCAGCGAGGAGCTTCACGTCCTGCATCTAAAAGCCACAAAATCCACATAGGTGAGAAACGGAGGTTCTCAGCATGGAAACAGTGCCCAAATATCTAACATGTAATATCTTGGGAGAGCCGAAGGCAATCCTAGAACTTCCAGATTATAATCAAAGCGTATAAACATGCTAAACCATAAAAAATATAAACAGGCGACTAACTTAAGGATCTTCAATCTAACTAAATATTCCCTTCCCAAATCCTGCAAACCTCCCAACCG
Source organism: Arachis ipaensis (assembly GCF_000816755.2). Taxonomy (NCBI): domain Eukaryota; kingdom Viridiplantae; phylum Streptophyta; class Magnoliopsida; order Fabales; family Fabaceae; genus Arachis; species Arachis ipaensis. The sequence continues at coordinate 118,522,750 of NC_029785.2, read as the reverse complement.
CCAACAGTGATTAAAATGCAAACACAAGTATATCAAGTAAAGAGATGCACAAGTAGGAAGCAGATAAGGCAATTACGCAAGTAGCAAGTAATGATGCAATCAGTTAGGCATTCCAAACAATTCACACATAATGCATATGATGCATGCCTGTCCTAGAACCTGATGAGTCTCATCTATCGGTTATAAAGCCAACCCGACAAGTCCTAGTAGCTAACCATTGGACGGTCCCTCTGTCGTGCATCCCCAACTCGAGTAATTCTCAATCATAACATATTCATAATCATAATTATAATCATACAACACCCACTCTTGGTGTTTATCAGGGGGCGAGCTCATCCAGACCTTTCACAGTGTCCGGCCACACTTACGACATAGGGTCAGCAGAGTATCGAGTCTCAACCTGGAGCACGTGGTGGCTAGTCACTGCTTTCATCCAGGAAAACTCGTGTCTCATATAATCATTCCACATCCATCCATACACATTCCATCATCATTCCTTGTGACCATATCACCACTCATCATAACCCGGGACAAGTGGGATGAAACCACAACCCTTGCGTCCACCCAGGGAGCCTCTATACTAACCAACCTGGAGCAAGTGGGGCGAAACTACAACCCTTGCATCTACCTAGGAGGTACATTCTCATATGCCCAGGAAGAAACAAGGAGGGGATCCTAACCTCCCACCATCTCGCTGGGGGCGATTTTACAATACCAGGAGGAACCAGGAAGGGGATCCTCACCTTCCACCATCTCTCTGGGGTCGCACTTTCGAGAAAGAGAACTCAAGATAAAACAATCATTAACATTCACATTTTCATTCCCAGCCATAAATTATAATTTATCACAGCCATCCAGCTTAAAATCACAATTCATATCCAGCCATAAACCATTATCTCACACAGCCATTCGGCTCATATCACACACAACCATTCGACTCATATCATATACACAGCCATTTGGCTCATATCATATACACAGCACTCCACCATCCTCCTTAACAACTCATAACCTCATCACTAGTCATAACTTCTCATTATATCCCCTATCTTCATTCACAAGTTACCCTCTTTCTTAGCTTCCTCTCAGTCACTAGGTATTCTATATTAAACTAAAATTTAAAGGATAAAATTGGGGGTTTATAAGTGTTAAATAACATTGCAGAAGGTTACAAGCTTGTTGGAAATGTAGAAGACTTGAAAACAAAAGCTTTGGAAAAGAATTGGGTCGCGTGCGTACGTACAAAGGTGTGCATGCGCACGCCCAGAAGCATATTTAAAAGTGTGCGTACACAGAGGTCTGTGCGTACGCACAGGAAGCAAAATCTCCAGGGTTGAGTGCGCGCACAACTTGGGTCTGGTTGGCCCGGTTTGGCCCGTTCGGCCCAATCTTGGGCCAATTTCTTTAAAATTTGTGTCAAAGTTCTCGTTTTAATTTCCTCTACCATATTAAACCATAAAAACCTCATTTCTCACTTTTTAGAATATATTTTAATTTATGGGTTAATTAGCCATAAATTAACCGGGTTTTACAACACGCAATAAAAACCAGACTCTGACCAGGAAAATTCCAGGAGACCATTGCCGTGGCCAAACCTAAAACAATGGCCGAGTTCCGTGAAAAAGCGAAAGGTCAGATTGACATCGAAGAACTCCGACAAGCTCGGAAAATAGAGAAACCACAATACAGAGACGACAACAAAGCACGAGATAGCAAGAAAAATTTCAATCCAACTCCCTGACATGAATCTTATACTCAGTTCAACACCAGGCGTGTCAACATCATCAAGGAGATCTTGAATTCAAAGTTGATCAAGCCACCAAGAAAAGCTGGCAGCTATCCAGAATCAAAAGGGGCAGACAGATCAAAATACTGTTCTTTTCATCAAAAGCACAGACACAATACTAACGAGTGTGTCATCGCCAAAGACCTCCTGGAGCGGTTAGCTCGGCAAGGTTATCTCGACAAGTACATCGGCGGCCACATACAACGACGCGCACCTCTCCCTGGTGACCAAAGCTTGGCAACATAACATGCTCAAGATAAAGATCGACCGAACACCAATCCTCCCGACCAACCAAGACGTATTATTAACTGTATTTCTGGAGGTTTTGCAGGTGGAGGGGCCACAAGCTCGGCAAGAAAGCGGTTTTACCGAGCTATGCTTTGCATAGAAGCCGATCAACATCAACAGCAGACACCTCCACACTTTACTCACATAACATTCCAGACATTTTCAGAAGATGAAACTCAGCAACAACATCCTCCAACCTTCCACTGGAGACCTGGTCGGTTTCTCAGGTGAGAGAGTCCAGGTTATAGGCTCTGTGTGGTTCCAAACCACACTTGGTGAGGTTCCCTTATCAAAAACCATAGATATGCAATACTTAGTTGTTGACTGTTTTAGTCCTTACAATTTGATACTTGGCCGACCTTTTTTAAATAGGTTCGGCGCTATTGTGTCTACAATTCATCTCTGTATTAAGTTTTCTTTGCAGGATAATACAATTGCAACCATTCACAGCGATGCCCGAGAGGCCAGAGAATGCTACAACAACAATTTCGAAAAACCTAATCAGAGTACGCAATCCCGCGTGAACAGTAGTATCAGTAACCGAGCCGAGCTACCAGTACTGACCAACCTTGATCCCAGGGCAGGAAGCTTAGATCGACCAAGCCCGACCGAAGATCTGCACAAAATCTATTTCACAGATAGTCCGAAAAAGTTCACTTATGTTGGATCCACACTAAGCTCGGAAGAGAAGGCCTTATTCCGACCCTTCCTGCAACAAAATGCCGACTTGTTCGCTTGGACCCCAACTGACATGCCAAGAATTGACCCAACAAACTGGCATTAGATCTTTCTGTCCGACCTATAGCACAGAAAAAATGCAACCTCGGCCATGACCGCAAACAAGCCTCTCTGGAAGAAACCAAGAAGCTCATCAATGCCGACTTCATTCAGGAAATCAGATTCACAACATGGCTGGAAAATTTCGTCATGGTGAAAAAACACAACGGTAAATGACGCATGTGTGTTGATTTCACCGATCTCAATAAAGCATGCCCAAAAGACTCTTATCCCTTACCCTCCATTGACTGTTTAGTTGATAATGCCTCTGGTTATGAAAAACTCAGCTTTATTGATGCATACTCTGGCTATAACCAGATTCAAATGCATCCATCCGGTCAAAGCTAGACAACCTTCATTACTGAATATGGAAACTACTGTTATAAAGTAATGCCATTTGGCCTTAAGAATGCAGGTGCAACATATCAACGCCTAATGGACAAAGTATTTGCCCAACAGATTGGCAAGAACATTGAGGTCTACGTTGACGATATGGTCACCAAAACCAAGATTAGCAATAACCACCTTGATGACCTCGCAAAAATCTTCGGTCAATTCAGAAAATACAACATGCGGTTAAACCCCAAGAAGTGCGCATTTGGCGTACAGAGTGGAAAATTCCTCGGCTTCATGCTCACTAGCCGAGGTATTGAAGCCAACCCAGAAAAGTGCCGAGCTATTCTAGATATGACAAGCCCACAAACAATCAAAGAAGTCCAGTGGTTGACAGGGAGACTTGCTGCACTCTCTAGATTTTTACCTTGCCTAGCTTCTAAGTCTTTATGTTTCTTCCAAACTTTAAAAAAGAAAAAGGTTTTCCAATGGACCGATGAATGTGAACAAGCATTCACAACCATCAAAGAAACTCTTTCAAAACCACCAATTTTACAAACCCCCTTCAAGGGAAACCATTATTCTTATATTTATCTGTGACTAACTGGGCTGTAAGCTCCGCTCTCATTGCAGAAAGGCAACAGCAGCAGTTGCCGAACTATTTTACCAGTAAAACATAGAATGCTGAACTTCGCTACCCGAGCATTGAGAAGCTGGCTTTGGCTCTAGTCTTCTCAGCAAGAAGACTACAGCCATACTTCCAGAGTCATGTTATCCATGTTCGGACGGATCAACCTTTGCTACAAGTCCTTCAGAAACCAGAACTGGCTGGCCGACTAGTAAAATGGTCGATCGAACTTTCCGAGTTCGATATCAAATACCAAGGATGATCATCTATCAAATCTCAATTCTTGGCTGATTTCATTGCCGAATTTACAGTACCAGACATCACCGAAGGTCCACCAGAATGGTCTTTGTATGTAGACGGCTCCTCTAACCCACACGGGTGTGGAGCTGAGATCATACTCAATGATGGAAATGGTAACGTCATTGAGCAATCGCTACACTTTTCCTTCAAGGCGAGCAACAACCAGAGTGAGTATGAAGCTCTTATTACCGGCCTCAGACTAGCTTCCGATCTCAATATTGCCGAGCTTAAGGTATACTGTGATTCTCTGCTCATTGTTCAGCTGGTCGTTCAACCAATGGGGGCTCAACATCCACGGCCCTTTCCCCTTAGCGGCTGGCCAAGTAAAATTTTTAATAGTAACAATTGATTACTTCTCAAAATGGATAGAGGCACAACCCTTAGCAAAGATCGCCTCACAACAAATGATCTCCTTTGTATGGAAGCATATTATCTGTCGATTCGGCATACCCCGGCACATTATCACTGATAATGGACGCTAGTTTTATTGATAAAAAATTCATCTCCTTTTTGCAGAATCTAAAGGTCAAACAGCATTTTTCATCAGTAGAGCACCCACAAAAAAATGGCTTAGTAGAGACCGCGAATAAGGTCATCCTCCATGCCTTAAGGAAGAAACTAGACGACGCCAAAGGCCTTTGGGCCGAACTCATCCCAGAGATCATATGGGGATATAATACCACCATCCACTCAACAATAAAGGAAACACCCTTCCGACTAGTATACGGCTCGGACACAATGATACTTGTGGAGATCTCTCAAGCCTCACTACGCACACAAATGGCCGACCATACTACAAAAGACGAAGCTCTGCAATCCGAACTCGACCTCCTTGAAGAAGTCCGATCTTCCACAGCAATGAAATACCTAGCTATGCAACAGCACATAGCTCGGCGATATAATCAAAGACTTCACCCAAGGTCTTTTCAAGTAAACGACCTTATGCTCAGAAGAACCGAACAGGCCAGAAAACCATCAAGCCATGGCAAACTAGCAGCTAACTGGGAGGGCCCTTACCGAATCATAGAAGTCATCGGCAATGGAGCTTACCGACTACAAACCTTAGATGGTAATGATTTGCCTAATACTTGGAATGTATCATTTTTTAAGTTATATTACAGTTAAAAGTCAGGGACAGGCAAGTAATATTTTTCCTACTACCGAAATTTTTTTCCAAAAGGGTTTTTCTTGGAGAGGTTTTAACAAGGCTGGCCTACCTGCACCTTTGTAATCAAAGGTCCTTCACCATACATAAGTTTATTATTTTTAACTTCAGTTACATTCCTTTATTTTTCAAAATTATTTTATCAATCCAACCTCTACTCACAATCAAAAGCCGATCAAATCGGGACTTACCGATCACAGACCAATTGCCGATCAAAATCAAAATCCGATCAAATCGGGACTTACCGATCACAGACCAATTGCCGGTCAAATACCAAAGGCCGATCAAATTGGTAAAACTACTGATCATACAACAACAGTCTATCAAATACCAAATCAATAATCACAAATCAAATCGAACATTACCGATCAAACACCAATTGCCGATTATACGACACTTACCGAGCAAAACAAACAAACCAATCTGTTCATCTATACATAAAGAAGCAGTATTGTAAAAATACATCCTTCTATTCTTCGCAATTCGGCAATATAGAAATACAATCATCTACCTTTCCAAATCACAAATGGATGAATTAATCCATCCTCAAATAAACCTTCAAAAAACTATAGTTTAAAAAAGGTATCCTTACAGCAATGCCTATACAAACAAATGATCATAATTTAAAATATCTGTCAAAACCTATTCAGGCAACCTAACATCATATGTCATCATGGAACAAAATGCCTTTTTTTTTTAACAAGCCACCTACAATAATGTTCAAAAAAGCTCACAAAGGAGCAACCAGTCCAACTACAACAACTACTAGAAAGTCCAAAACCAACATACAACACTTACACAAAATAAGTTACCAAACAGAGCAATTCATTTAAACATTTTCGGCCTCTTCCTCGGCATTTCCATCATCTTCCACCATGGCCCCGTCTTGCACAATCTTCCCCGGATCCATCTGAGACAAGTCAACATCAGGAGCAAGAAACCTGGCCTGCTGGGATGCTCGCTCGAAACTTTCCACAAATGAATCCAGAACTTCCGTTCCTTTCTGCTTTTCGACCTCCTTCACCTTCACTGTAACATCAATGAGTTGAGCACTCATGCTCAAAAGGTCGGCTTCCTTCTTCTTAAGATCCTCCACCTCTTTCGCATAATTTTCCTTCATCACTTTCAACTCCTTCTCAGTTTCTAATAACTTACTCTCCAACTCAACAAGCTTCTTACTCTTTAACTCCAACTCTTCCTTTAAAGTCGGGCCTTGCTTAATCTCGGCAAACCTCCGATGTTTCTTTTCCTAGCTATGCCCCAAACTGGCAAGCCGAAAACCAATCACCTTAACCATGAAACAAATTAAAGTTACCTTCAGATTTTCATTAATCTAACAAAAAACAAAAATAAAAACATACCTGCATATATTGATCTATGGCGACGTCACCAACCTCGTCCGCCAATGTCACATCCACCGAAGATTGGCACAAATCATCAGCAACAGCCATATAGGGGAAGTCTTTTCCCCACAATGACGAGCCATCACTTTGATTGGCAATCTCATGCAATCTTTGTTGATTTCTGAAAAAACTTTGAATTTCCTCAACAGGAACTTCACCCCCATCATCCTCGGAACACTCAGACAGATCAACAACACTTGTTTTCCTTTTCTTCAAAATAACCTTCCTCCTCACTGGCTTCGGCTGATTAACTTCGCCAGCACCAACAGCTTTTTCTACTTTTGACGTAGACCCCTCTTTTTTAAGATTTTTGCTCTTTACCCGAGCTCTCAGAGTCGATGCCGAAACCCCAGGATATTTTCCACCTGCAAATAACAAAATAAAACAGTTAACACAATTATCCCATTCCATTCAATCTACAACGATCATATAGCTCACCTAAATACTCTATCACTGCTTCCCTATTCTCGTCCCATTGAAGCAAGTCAAATACCGAAATCAATTCCTTCTGATCAATAGCTTCAACTAAATACTCAATGATACACTCATTTCTTCCATTAATAGTCTCCGGCCCCAGAATACTCTGCGGCTCCGAGCACCACTAAATCGAAAATTTTCCCCAAAATGCTCGTCCATGTAAAACGGGAAGTCCCCCTCAACACTCCTTACTTTCACATACATTTTCTTAAAATTCTTAAAAGACGATTTGTAAAGTTTGAACACAGCAAACCTTGGTGAACTGTTCAAGTTTATCCACACACCTTTCTAAACACCTTTTGTCTGGAATAGTGAGAAAAACAACTCCACTGTAGGTGCCTCCTCCAAAAAATCCATCAAAATCTCAAAAGCACGAAGGAAGGCCCACCCATTAGGATGCAGTTGAGATGGACTACTTAAGTACCTGACACCGAAAATCACAAAAAGGAAGCTTCACCCTCAGTTCTTCCAAAAAGCAACTATATATATAAAAGTATTGGAAACCATCTTCCCTGTGGAAAATACGATCACTATTAACACATGGAAGCAACTCTAATCGAATTCCAGAACCAACCCTCATAACCCTACCCTTATCTATCTCCTTCACAGCACCTTCATCCAAAAACAAAGATGCATGTTTCTTCACATCCTCACTTACCCAATCATATGACCAGTCAATTTTTTGCTTTTTCTCCTTCTCAAAACCCATTAGCAAAGATAAAAGAAAAACACACAGAAAGATAGAGAAAGAAAGATTGCAGAAAGCTAAAGAGTAAATAGGACAATACCTCTCTTGCTCATTTTCCCTTCGAATGATTCTGATAAGTTCAACACCCTTATGCGAAATAGCAAACCTTTGGTTTCCTAAGCCTTAATTGAAAACCCAAAAACCGTTTCCCAATACCACTATCCCATCACTTCAGTTACCCCAAGTGAAATGATGTGCATTGGAAACACGCACGTCATTATTAAGCATTCAGTTAACTTTCTCTCTCCTAATCATATCATTGTTTAAGTTCCAATAACTGTTTAATAAAGCACCTTGAACTGGGGGCTCCAAGGACAACCCAAACCTCGCCGAGCTACATCCTTACCCAATAGCCAACTTATAACTCATTAAAAGCTCAACCTGCTTCATTAAACATATTTCCAGGCTAAGCTCGAGGGCTATGATCCGACCATTACAAATTCGATGTTATAACTCGGCACCATGTGTCATAACTCGGCAAGCTTATGTTATAACTCGGCATCATACGTTACAAATAGACTCAACGGACTACATCCAAAAAATCAAAACGTCCGAGCAAATATCAGCGAGCATTACACCCTTATTATTACCCTTCAACTCGGATGATAAAACAGAAGCGTAACCGACCTGTACGTTTTCACCTATAAAAGGTATGATCTTCTATCCTAAAGGATACATTGAATTCTCAATACTAACTTAAGCTTCGGAGTGCCTTTGCAGGTACACTCCCCCTTTGTTTCTTGTTCACACTTTGTGCGATTGGACATCTCTCTGTAAGGTCCCACATCGGTTGGGGAGGGGAACGAAGCATGCCTTATAAGGGTGTGGATACCTCTCCCTAGCATGACGTGTTTTGATGAGTGAATATGGGGGCTTCGGCTATCATCCTTATCGCCAAAGGTAAAACCGTGAGGCCTTGTGTGCCAAAGTGGACAATATCATGTTAGCGGGTGGTCTGGGCTATTACAGATGGTATCAGAGCCGGAGCCCGGATTGATGTGCCAGCGAGGGCGCTGGGCTCCTTTAGGGGGGTGGATTGTAAAGTCTCACATCGGTTAGAGAGGGGAACGAAGCATGCCTTATAAGGGTATGGATACTGATTCACTCGAAAACTGTCTCTCAACAATTTTCTACCGGTAAGTATACCGGATTGTCGTCAAGTAAAAACTCACTGTAGAGTGAGGTTGAATCCCACAGGGATTGGTTAGTTGATCAATGTTAATTGGAGAATTGTTCTAGTTGAGCGAAATCAGATCTGGTTGAGAATTGGGATTGCAAAAAGTAAAATTGGTGGGAAACTTAAATTGCAAGAACTTAAATGACAGAAATTAAATTGTGGAAAATTAACTGACATAAGCTTAAATTGCAGGAAATTAAATGAGAATGGGGGTTTAGCATGAAATTTAAAGAAGCAAAATATAAAAGAATGGGTAGACCAGAGATGGGGAAGCTCATTGGGGTCAGGAGATGTGATAATTTTCCAGATCAAGTTCATTTTCATCTCTTCCTCAATCAATGCATTCATTGATCTCCTTGGCAATCTTAAGTGATTAGATCCCAATTCCTTGGCAATCTAATCTCTCAAAGTATGAACAATTGCCCAATTTCTTGATTTAAGTGCTCATGGGAATAGATGAAGTTTGGTTACTGATTATACCACACAAATTCATAGATCAAAGTGTTGGTAGGATTACATGTCACTATATCCATCCAAATCCCAACCTAATCCAATAAGCAATTCTAGCATGATCTCCTCATTCCTCTTCCAAGGTTCAGAGGATATCCAATTATGAATAGTTTCTTTCCCAAGACAACTATCCAATAGGATGAAGAACGAAAGCTTTCTAGCAAAATCAAGAGAAAAGAAAGAAGAAGATGAATAAAAACTAATATTGATCCATTGAATTACACAGAGCTCCCTAACCCAATGAAAGAGGTTTAGTTGTTTATAGCTCTCAAAATGAAAATTGGAATTGAAAGATACATTGCTGGAAATTAAAATAAACCAAAAAGTAAAAAAATTGAAGTAAAAGTCTCTGCTAACTTAAATTCTAATCTGTTTATACATTTTCTTCCATTGATCTTCAATCTCTGAATTGGGCTTTTGGCCTTGATGGAATTGGATTGAAGTTGCTCCAATTAGTTTTCCTTGCTGTTGAGAAGAGATCTGTTTGAATTGCAAGGTTCTGGTGCTCAAGTTGGAGTCAACGTTTGATGGCCAACATTGACTCAAATGCCCTTCTTAAAAACTAGATAGATTTGCTGTCATTGGCGTTGACTCAACGTTGGAGTGTCAATGTTCTTCTACCCACGCGTACGCGTGCCTTGCGCGTTTGCGCCCTTGGGATCAAAATGCGTATCCACGCGTGCGCGTGGATGCAAAAATCCCATTTCCAGTTTTCAAAACATGTAGAAGAGCGTTGGCCTCAACGTTGGACTGGCAACGTTCCCTTCAACACTGGCCTATCCATGCGTGCGCGTGGATTCTCAAAAGTTAGGCCTGCGCATACGCGATATTTACACGTGCACGTCGTTGCACGTTTTTGAATTCAGAATTTTGAGATCACAATCGTGCACGTTGGCCACCAACGTTGGAGGTAGCATTTGGGATCCAACGTTACCCATCCACGTGTACGCGTCAGCTACGCGTGCGCATGGATTATTAGAATTTCCAATCCACGCGTACGCGTGTAGCACGCGTGCACATCGCTGCATTTTTTCAAAATATCCAGAAAGCATATTTTATCACAACGTTGGGGGTAACGTTAGCTTGCCAACGTTCCCTCAAACTTGAGCACCAGCAAATTATGCAGAGAATTACTCTGCCTCCCTTTGAACGTTTGAGGCAACGTTGGTGGTCCAACTTGGCCACCAACGTTGCTTCTTCTTCATCTTTTCATGCTCTTTCTTCAACTTCCTTCCATGCCTTCCTTCACCTGTCATCAACCAATACATGCATCAAAGCCTTGCTAAAGTCATGAGAATTCTCATCATTCTTAGCATACAAGTAATTATAGCATAATTCTCATGAAATTGCATCAAATTAACCATGGTTAGGTGATTCTAGGCATGCATAAATTTTTACCCCAATTGCTTACTTAGAACTCAAGAAAATGCATAAAACCTATTAAAAACAAAGAAAAAGGCTAGTGAAACTAGCCTAAGATGCCCTGGCATCACAACACCAAACTTAAATCTTGCTTGTCCCTAAGCAAGTACTGAATTATTGAGAAGGAAGAATGAAACAGAAAGTGATGTTCATATCAGCAAGTCATTATTAGTAGTTCATGGGGTTTTATGCAGACAATGCAGTAGCTCACTTTTTATTGATCCTTAGGAATAGAATGTCTCCTTTATGCATCAACTAATATACTGCTATGACCTCTTATTATTCACTCATCCTTGGTAATTGCTTTTCTTTAATTTCTTTTTTTGTAAACTTATTCTTTGATTCTAGCATCTCAGTGTCATGTGTTGTAGTAGCTTCTTAGCTTATTTGTAATCAACACATATTCACTACAGACATTTGACTCACAATTCTTCTTAAGACATTGGTGCTCAACACCTCTTTGGGTTACTAAATGCCTTGTAACCAGGTTGCTCTTGATAGTGGATTTTTGGTTGATAATCCCGGGTTAGTTAACCCAAGTTACCAAGTGTTAAAGAACTCCATAGAACCTAATCATCCAAGCAGATCCTAGTACAAAGACACCACAGGCATATGTCCTAAGGTCCAAGCTATTGGTGTCTAGCCTTATTCTTTACTTTCTTTTATTTTTGTTGCCACTTTTGGCTTTTCTTTTTCTTTCTTTCTATTTGTTTTTCTTTCATCCAAGGACTTTTATTTGCTAAGATTCATAGACAGCATACTAGTTTACACTAAAAGGGAAAAAATCTATCCTTTTATTCATTATAAGTGAGCTACTACACAATCAAACATATATACCACCACTTACTGTTATTTCACTTCTTACTAAAAAGGAACTCTTCGACTTCTTGTTCAAACATTTCTTTTATTCAAATTGAAAAGACTCAAGGGACAAAAACAAACATTTAAACAAGTGAAAGTGAAAACACACACCTAGGCTAGCACACTTATTGCAAAATTAAACACCATAGAATACAAAATGACTTAAACTAAAAGTTGACTATTAACATGGGTACATTAAGACTTCCAATTTACACATTCTCAAGTACAATACAACCTCTTGAAGTCTAGTTGCTTCCTCTCTATTATCACCATCTTTGGCTGTTGTGTCCTTCTTTTTCTCCTAATGGTGTGTATTCCTTCCAAGAGATTGATTGAATTCCTGCAAAGTTATTGGAAGTTGCTTGTTCCCCAAGCACTTGAGAGATTATTAGCATGTATGTATGTTTGTAGGCTTTCGAACTTAGATTGGTGTGTGAACACCAAACTTAGTTTCTTGCAGCAAATTGGGTGTATACAGAAACCCCTCAAGTACTTTTATTAAGAAAGTGAACTATGAACTAGAAAACAACAATGTAAATAACAGACTAGAAACTAGAAAAAAAAAACAACTTTTGAGTAATTTCTCTGATTGTTTGGAGCTGATAACTAGTTATGCTGAGGGTGCAATGTGTTCTTAATGAAATCCGTGGTGGAACACCAAACTTAGAATTACACATTCACCCTTAAATTTCTTTGGTGTGCAACACCAAACTTAGCTCCTTGCAATACAGAGAATCTACTCTTTTATTGAATTTAACTAGGGAAAGATAACTACCTTTGGTTGGGTTGCCTCCCAACAAACGCTCTTTTATCGCCATTAGCTTGATGTTTAGTTTACTGTTAGGGTGGATTGTAATGCCTCAAATCTTCTCCCCTCACAGTGAAGCTCTCTCCACTTGACTCCTTGATGATTTCTACATGTTCCAAGGAAAGGACCTTTTTGACTGTGAACACTTGAGGTAGCTGAGATGGAAGTGTTGGAAGCTGTGTTGAGATTGGTGGATGGTGGGCGGATATCACCTTATTTCCAGGGAAAAAAACTTCTGTAGGAATTTTCTTATTTCTCCATCCTCTTGGCAATTTCTTCACAACTCTTTTCTCTTCTTCCAGTAGTCTTCCCGTGTCTCTTGTGTTAGGAAGTTTCTTGTTAGCTGCTCTTCCTAACTTTTGTGGGTTCAGTTCTTTCTTGAGTTCTCTTGGTTGCTATATCTCTTGAAATTCTTGCTTGTTCACCAAGGACTGTTTCAGGGGTTCAACTACTGATTCACTGTCGCTTTCCTTTGTACACATGTTGCTGTGATCATCCTTCATTTCTTTAGGTTCTGGCTCAGATTCAGATGTAGGTTTGAACACATGGAAGGTGAGATGTTCATCATGTATTCTCAGGATTAACTCTCCTTGTTCCACATCTATGAGTGCTCTAGCAGTGCTAAAAATGGTCTCCCCAGAATAATGGGGTGGATGTAACTTTCTTCCATGTTCAGAACAATAAAGTCAGTGGGAAGGAAGTAGTTTTCCACTTTGACCAACACATTCTCGACTACTCCTTCGGCCTGCTTCTGATTTTTATCAGCCAATTGTATGATTACATCCGTGGATCTCAACTCATTGATTTGCAACTTCTTCATGAGAGACAGAGACATCACATTTATGCTAGCTCCTAGATCACAAAATTCTCTGTCAATTTTTGTCTCTCCTATGGCACAGGGAATATAAAAGCTCCCTGGATCTTTTTTCTTCAAGAGTACGTCCTTCTTGATAAGGGCACTACATTCCTTGTTCATTGTCACTATTTTTTCCCCTTTTAAGGTTTTTTTTTCTTGGTCAGCAGCTCTTCATGCACTTGATGTATGTGGGCATCTGTTTTGGAGAGTTTTGATGGAAGGGATGTTGACACTGAGAGATGCAAACATATCCAGGAATCTTGAATATGACCGTTCTTTCTCACCTCCCCTGAGTCTCTGAGGAAATGGTGTCTTTGGCACATAAGGTTTCTGAATTTCCTTCCTTGTTGATTCTTTTCTCTGTACAGATCCAGTTCCTTGTTCTTTTTTCTCCAAGTTGCCCTGGGAACTTCCTTGTCTGTGCTCCATTGGCTTGCTGGTATCTTCTTCCAGGATTTCTTCATTTGCAAGGGTAACTGCCTTACACTCTTCCCATCTCACCTTCTTCATTTTCCTTCTTGGATTTTTCTCAATGTCGCTTGGGAAACTATCAGTGGACTTCAAAATCTGCTGTGAAAGATGTCCTACTTGAGATTTGAGATTCTTAATAACCTCTCCTCGGCTTTTTATACTCCCTCTCACTTCTTCCTTGAATTTTTTCATGTCTTCTGACTCTTTGCAAAGATTTGCAAGCATAGCTTCTATTTCGGCCATTCTGTCCTCATCATGTGGTGATGGTTGGTTGAAATTGGAGTATTGAGAGTGGTTGTTGTGGCTTTGGTATGGTGGCTGTGAATAAGTGTTTTGTATGGTCTGATATGGTCTTTGGTTGGAGTTTTGGTGAGTGGAGTTGTTATACTGGTTTGGATTATGGGGTCTGTGGTCTTGGCCTTGGTTTTGTTAGTTTTCCCACCCAAAGTTTGGGTGGTTCCTCCAACCAGAGTTATAAGTTTTAGAATATGGATCATGAGTTTGCCTAGATGAATTTCCAAGGTAATTAGCTTCCTCCCAGTTAACTCCTTTTTCTGTGTCCAACTCTCCTTGAGATGATGGTTGAGTGTGGATGGCCGCAGCCTGATTCTTCTCCATCTTCTTGGTCAATTCAGCCAGTTGCTTGGTGATCATCTTATTCTGGGCCAAGATTGCATCCATATGGTTTAATTCCAAGACTCTCCTGTTGTTGCTTCTGTCTGAGGCATAAAAATACTCATTGTCAGCCACTGTCTCTATAACATCAATGGCTTCTTCAATGATCTTCTTCTTGTTAAGGGAATCTCCAGATGAGTGGTCTACAGCTTTCTTTGATTCACAATTCAGCCTTTCATAAAAGATATGAAGTTGCACCCACTCATTAAATATAGCAGGGGGCATTTCCTTGTCAAATCTTTGAATCTCTCCCAGGCTTCATAAATAGTCTCACCATCCTATTGTCTGAATGTCTGCACTTCAATTCTCAGCCTGTTTACATTTTGTGGTGGGTAGAACCTTGTTAAGAATCTATTCACTACATCCTCCCAAGTTGTCAAGCTTTCCTTGGGAAATAATTCCAGCCATTTTGATGCTTTGTCCCTCAAAGAAAATGGAAACAGTAGCAATCTATAGGTATCAGGATGAACACCATTAGATTTAACCGTGTCACATATCCTTTGGAATTTAGTGAGATGCTCATTAGGGTCCTCTTGGGCACTTCCTCCAAAAGAACAGTTGTTTTGTACAAGAGTTATGAGCTGAGGCTTCAATTCGAAATTATTAGCATGGATAGTTGGCTTTTGAATGCTGCTACCACAGTTTCCTGCCAAGTCGTCCTCCTCTTCTTCTGTACCAACAACTCTCTTTCCTCTTGCTTCCTTTCTTAATCTCAGTAAGGTTCTTTCCAGTTCACTATCAAAGGAGGTTGAAACCTCTCTTTTACCTGTCATACAAGTAGCACAACAAGCAGTAACAAGCAAGTGAAAATTTTCACAATTAATGAAAAAGTATGGTGAGAGCAATTGAGGCAATTAATCAAATAGTTAATGAGTTAGTGGGTTAATTTTGCTGAAAAGTAAAGAGGTAAGAGAAATTAAAGAGAAACAACTAAAATTGCAGAAAAACAAAAATGAACATTTGAAATTAAAATTCAATTAATCAAAAGATAAGAAAAGTTCTCAATCTAGTTATCCTCCAATTTAGTAATTGTCAATACAAACCAATCCCCGGCAATGACGCCATAAACTTGATTCACTCGAAAACTGTCTCTCAACAATTTCCTACCGACAAGTGTACCGGATTGTCGTCAAGTAAAAACTCACTGTAGAGTGAGGTCGAATCCCACAGGGATTGGTTGGTTGATCAATGTTAATTGGAGAATTGTTCTAGTTGAGCGAAATCAGATCTGGTTGAGAATTGGGATTGTAGAAAGTAAAATTGGCGGGAAACTTAAATTGCAAGAACTTAAATGACAGAAATTAAATTGCGGGAAATTAACTGACAGAAGCTTAAATTGCAGGAAATGTTTAAATGGGAATGGGGGTTTAGCATGAAATTTAAAGAAGCAGAATATAAAAGAATGGGTAGATCAGAGATGGGGAAGCTTATTGGGGTCAGGAGATGTGATAATTCTCCAAATTAAGTTCATTTTTATCTCTTCCTCAATCAATGCATTCATTGATCTCCTTGGAAATCTTAAGTGATTAGATCCCAATTCCTTGGCAATCTAATCTCTCTAAGCATGAACAATTATCTAATTCCTTGATTTAAGTGCTCATGGGAAGAGATAAAGTTTGGTTACTGATTATACCATACAAATTCATAGATCAAAGTGTTGGTAGGATTACATGTCACTATATCTATCCAAATCCCAACCTAATCCAATATGAGAAAGTAATTTTAGCATGATCTCCTCATTCCTCTTCCAAGGTTCAGAGGAGATCCAATTATGAATAGCTTCTTTCCCAAGACAACTATCCAATAGGATGAAGAACGAAAGCTTTCTAGCAAAATCAAGAGAAAAGAAAGAAGAAGTTGAATGAAAACTAATATTGATCCATTGAATTACACAGAGCTCCCTAACCCAATGAAAGGGGTTTAGTTGTTCATAGCTCTCAAAATGAAAATTGGAATTGAAAGATACATTGCTAGAAATTAAAATGAACCGAAAAGTAAAAAAAAGTGAAGTAAAAGTCCCTGCTAACTTAAATTCTAAGCTATTTATACACTTTCTTCCATTGATCTTCAATCTCTGAATTGGGCTTTTGGCTATGATGGAATTGGGTTGAAGTTGCTCCAATTAGTTTCCCTTGCTATTGAAAAGAGATCTGTTTGAATTGCAAGGTTCTGGTGCTCAAGTTGGAGTCAACGTTTGATGGCCAACGTTGACTCAAACGCCCTTCTTAAAAACCAAATAGATTTGCTGTCATTGGTATTGACTCAATGTTGGAGTGCCAACGTTCTTCTACCCACGCGTATGCGTGCCTTGCGCGTTTGCACCCTTGGGATCAGAATGTGTATCCACGCATGCGCGTGCTGCACGCGTGCGCGTGGATGCAAAAATCCCATTTCCAGTTTTCAAAACATGTAGAAGAGTGTTGGCCTCAACGTTGGCCTATCCACGCGTGCGCGTGGATTCTCAAAAGTTAAGCCTGCGCGTACACACCATATACGCGTGCACGTCGTTGCGTGTTTTCAAATTCAGAATTTTGAGATTACAATCGCGCACGTTGGCCACCAATGTTGGAGATAGCGTTTGGGGTCCAACATTACCCATCCACGCGTACGCGTGTAGCACGCGTGCGCGTCACTGCATTTTTTCAAAATCTCCAGAAAGCATATTTTATTACAACGTTGGGGGTAACGTTGGCTTTCCAACGTTCCCTCAAATGTGAGCACCAGCAAATTATGCAGAGAATTGCTCTGCCTTCATTTGAATGTTTGAGGCAACGTTGGTGGTCCAACTTGGCTTCCTTTTCATGCTCCTTCTTCAACTTCCTTCCATGCCTTCCTTCACCTATCATCAACCAATACATGCATTGATGAGCAGATAATTTATACGCTTTTTGGCATTATTTTTAGTATGTTTTTAGTAGGATCTAGTTACTTTTAGGGATGTTTTTATTAGTTTTTATGTTAAATTCACATTTCTGGACTTTACTATGAGTTTGTGTGTTTTTCTGTGATTTCAGGTATTTTCTGGCTGAAATTGAGGGACTTGAGCAAAAATCATATTCAGAGGTTGAAGAAGGACTGCTGATGCTGTTGGATTCTAACCTCCCTACACTCAAAGTGGATTTTCTGGAGCTACAGAAATCAAAATGGCGCGCTTCCAATTGCGTTAGAAAGTAGACATCCAGGGCTTTCCAGCAATATATAATAGTATATACTTTGGCCGAGTTTAGATGATGCAAAAGGGCGTTGAATGCCAGTCTACGCTACAGTCTGCAGTTAAACGCCAGAAACACGTCACGAACCAGAGTTGAACGCCAGAAACACATTACAAACTGGCGTTCAACTCCAAGAATGACCTCTCCACGTGTAAACTTCAAGCTCAGCCCAAGCACACACCAAGTGGGCCTCGGAAGTGGATTTATGCATCAATTACTTACTTCTGTAAACCCTAGTGACTAGTTTAGTATATATAGGACATTTTACTATTGTATTAAACATCTTAGGATTTTTAGTTCATCTTTGAATCATATTGATCACGTTTGGGGGCTGGCCTCTCGGCCATGCCTGAACCTTCATCACTTATGTATTTTCAACGGTAGAGTTTCTACACTCCATAGATTAAGGTGTGGAGCTCTGCTGTTCCTCATGATTTAATGCAAAGTACTACTGTTTTCTATTCAATTCAACTTATTCTGCTTCTAAGATATCCATTCGCACCCAAGAACATGATGAATGTGATGATTATGTGACGTTCATCATCATTCTCACTTATGAACGCGTGCCTGACAAACACTTTCGTTCTACATGCAACAAGCTAGAATGAATCTCTCTTAGATATCTAATACAGGGGACCGAGTCCGAGTTATTAGTATCTTCGTGGTATAAGTTAGAACCCATGGATGGCCATTCCTGAGATCCAGAAAGTCTAAACCTTGTCTGTGGTATTCCGAGTAGGATCTGGGAAGGGATGGCTGTGACGAACTTCAAACTCGCGAGTGCTGGGCGTAGTGACAGACGCAAAAGGATAGTAAATCCTATTCCAGTATGATCGAGAACCTCCAGATGATTAGTCATGCCGTGACAGAGCATTTGGACCATTTTCACAAAGAGGATGGGATGTAGCCATTGACAACGGTGATGCCCTTACAGAAAGCTTGCCATGGAGAGGAGTAGGATTGATTGGATGCAGACAGCAGGAAAGCAGAGGTTCAGAGAAACGAAAGCATCTCTATACGCTTATCTGAAATTCTCACCAATGAATTACATAAGTATTTCTATCTTTATTTTCTGTTTATTTATTATTATTTTCGAAAACTCCATAACTATTTGATATCCGCCTGACTGAGATTTACAAGATGACCATAGCTTGCTTCATACTAACAATCTCCGTGGGATCGACCCTTACTCACGTAAGGTTTTATTACTTGGACGACCCAGGCACTTGCTGGTTAGTTGTGCGAAGTTGTGAAGTTATGTTTGGACTATGGTATTGTGCACCAGTTATTGGCGCCATTGCCAGGGAGAGAACGAACAAGAAATTTTACAACCTCAGAGTAACAATTTCGCATACCAAGTTTTTGGCGCCGTTGCCGGGGATTGTTTGAGTTTGGACAACTGACGGTTCATCTTATTGCTCAGATTAGGTAATTTTCTTCTTGTTTCAACTTTTATTTGGTTTTCAAAAACTTTTTTTAAAAAAATTTTTCTTTGTTTTCGTTTTTCTTCAAATAAATTTTCGAAAAAAAATATATATAAAAATAAATCTTTTCAAAAAAATTTTATATTTTTCTTCAGAATTTTTAAGAATGAATTCTAGTGTTTCATAAAGCATGTTGAAGCCTGGCTGGCTGTAAAGCCATGTCTAAAATCTTTTGGACTAAGGCTTCCAAACCATCAGCATAGAGGCAAGTTAATTTGATAACTAATGAGCAGTATATCTGAGTTACATACTAAAGCTTGACTGGCTATTAAGCCATGTCCAACCCTTTGATTGGAGCTTTGGGCTAATATTGAAAGATTCCTGGAATTCTTCTTAAAGATTTTGGAATTCTTATTTTCTTTTTCACATTAATTTTCGAAAAAAAAATCCAAAAAAATCATAAAATCATAAAAATCAAAAATATTTTTTGTTTCTTGTTTGAGTCTTGAGTAAATTTTAAGTTTGGTGTCAATCGCATGTTTTAAAGTTTGCATAAAATTTTCGAAAAATTCATGCATTCATATTGTTCTTCATGATCTTCAAGTTGTTCTTGGCCAGTCTTCTTGTTTGATCTTCATATTTTCTTGTTTTGTGTCTTTTCTTGTTTTTCATATGAATTCTTGCATTCATAGTGTCTGAACATGAAAGATTTCTAAGTTTGGTGTCTTGCATGTTTTCTTTGCATTGAAAATTTTTCAAAAATATGTTCTTGATGTTCATCATGATCTTCAAAGTGTTCTTGGTGTTCATCTTGACATTCATAATGTTCTTGCATGCATCATGTGTTTTGATTCATAATTTTCATGTTGTGAGTCATTTTTTTTATTTTTCTCTTTCATCATTAAAAATTCAAAAAATCAAAAAAATATCTTTCCCTTTTTCTCTCATAAATTTCGAAAATTTGGATTGACTTTTTCAAAAAAATTTTAAAATCTAGTTGTTTTTATGAGTCAAATCAAATTTTCAATTTGAAAATCTTATCTTTTCAAAATCTTTTTCAAAAAAATCAAATCTTTTTCCTTTTTCTTATTTATTTTCGAAAATTTTAAAAATATTTTTCAAAAATCTTTTTCATAATTTCATCTCATAATTTTCGAAAATATCTTCAACAATTAATGTTTTTATTCAAAAATTTCAAGTTTGTTACTTACTTGTTAAGAAAGATTCAAACTTTAAGTTCTAGAATCATATCTTGTGATTTCTTGTGAATCAAGTCATTAATTGTGATTTTAAAAATCAAATCTTTTTCAAAACTAATTTCAATCATATCTTTTCAAAAATATCTTTTTATCTTATCTTTTTCAAATCATATCTTTTTAATCATATCTTTTTAAAACATATCTTTTTCAAAATTTTGATTTTAAAATATCTTTTCTAACTTCTTATCTTCTTATCTTTTCAAAATTGATTTTCAAATTTGTTTCAACTAACTAACTAACCTTTTGTTTGTTTCTTATCTCTTTCAAAACTACCTAACTAACTAACCCTCTCTAATTTTCAAAAATTATCTCCCTCCTTTTTCAAAATTCTTTTAATTAACTAATTATTTCAAATTTTGATTTTAATTTTATTCCCCCTTTAATTTTCGAAAATCACTAACTCTTTTTCAAAATTTATTTTCGAAATTCTCCCTCTCTCATCTTATTCTATTTATTTATTCATCTACTAACACTTCATCTCACCCAAATTCGAACCCTCTCTGCCATCTGTGTTCGAATTTTCTCTTCTCCCTTCTTTACATTACATTCTTTTCTTCTTCTACTCACACAAGAGAACCTCTATACCTGGGTAAAAAGGATCCCTATTATTATTATTTTTCTGTTCCCTCTTTTTCATATGAGCAGGAGCAAGGACAAGAACATTCTTGTTGAAGCAGACCCTGAACCTGAAAGGACTCTGAAAAGAAAACTAAGAGAAGTTAAAATACAACAATCCAGAGACAACCTTACAGGAATTTTCGAACAAGAAGAGGAGATGGCAGCCAAAAATGATAATGCAAGGAGGATGCTTGGTGACTTTACTGCACCTAATTCCAATTTACATGGAAGAAGCATCTCCATCCCTACCATTGGAGCAAACAATCTTGAGCTGAAACCTCAATTAGTTTCTCTGATGCAACAAAACTGCAAGTTTCATGGACTTCCATCTGAAGATCCTTTTCAGTTCTTAACTGAATTCTTGCAGATCTTTGATACTGTTAAGACTAATGGAGTAGATCCTAAAGTCTACAGGCTCATGATTTTCCCATTTGCTGTAAGAGACAGAGCTAGAGTGTGGTTGGACTCTCAACCCAAAGATAGCATGAACTCTTGGGATAAGCTGGTCACGGCTTTCTTAGCCAAGTTCTTTCCTCCTCAAAAGCTGAGTAAGCTTAGAGTGGATGTTTGAGCAGAATCCATCTAACTTAGCAAGTTTAGTCTCTGATCTATCTAAGGCCACTGTGAGTTTCATGAATGAAACAAGGTCTTCCATTAGAAATTTGGAAACACAAGTGGGCCAGCTGAGTAAGAAGATCACTGAAACTCCTCCTAGTACTCTCCCAAGCAATACAGAAGAAAATCCAAAAGGAGAGTGCAAGGCCATTGAATTGACTATCATGGCCGAACCCACAAGAGAGGAGGAGGACGTGAATCCCAGTGAGGAAGACCTCCTGGGACGTCCAGTGATCAATAAGGAGTTTCCCTCTGAGGAACCAAAAGAATCTGAGACTCATCTAGAGACCATAGAGATTCCATTGAACCTCCTTATGCCATTCATGAGCTCTGATGAGTATTCCTCTTCTGAAGAGAATGAGGATGTTACTGAAGAGCAAGTTGCCAAGTTCCTTGGTGCAATCATGAAGCTGAATACCAATTTATTTGGTAATAAGACTTGGGGAGATGAACCTCCCCTGTTCACCAATGAACTAAATGCATTGGATCAACTGAGATTGCCTCAGAAGAAACAGGATCCCGGAAAGTTCCTAATACCTTGCACCATAGGCACCATGACCTTTGAAAAGGCTCTATGTGACCTTGGGTCAGGAATAAACCTCATGCCACTCTTTGTAATGGAGAAACTTGGAATCTTTGAGGTGCAAGCTGCTAAAATCTCATTAGAGATGGCAGATAATTCCAGAAAACAGGCTTATGGACAAGTAGAGGACATGTTAGTAAAGGTTGAAGGCCTTTACATCCCTGCTGATTTCATAATCCTGGATACTGGGAAGGATGAGGATGAATCCATCATTCTTGGAAGACCCTTTCTAGCCATAGCAAGAGCTGTGATTGATGTAGACAGAGGAGAATTGATCCTTTAACTGAATGAGGACAACCTTGTGTTTAAAACTCAAGAATCTCCTTCTGTAACAATGGAGAGGAAGCATGAAAAGCTTCTCTCAGTACAGAGTCAACTAAAGCCCCCACAGTCAAACTCTAAGTTTGGTGTTGGGAGGCCTCAGCCAAACTCTAAGTTTGGTGTTGAACTCCCATATCCAAACTCTAAGTTTGGTGTTGGGAGTCTATAAAATTGACCTGATCACCTGTGTGGAGCCATAAGAGCCCACTGTCAAGCTATTGACATTAAAGAAGCGCTTGTTGGGAGGCAACCCAATTTTTATTTATCTAACTTGATTTTCATTCTTATTGTTCTTTCATGTTTTATTAGGTTCATGATCATGTGGAGTCACAAAATAAATAGAAAAATCAAAAACAGAATCAAAAACAGCAGAAGAAAAATCACACCCTGGAGGAAGGACTTACTGGCGTTTAAACGCCAGTAAAAAGCATCTGGCTGGCGTTCAACGCCAGAGCAGAGCATGGATCTGGCGCCGAACGCCAGAAACAAGCATAGAACTGGCGTTCAACACCAGAAACATACTGCATCTGGGCGTTGAAAGCCCAGAACAAGCATCAGTTCGGCGTTTAAACGCCAGAATTGCATGCAAAGGCATTTTACATGCCTAATTGGTGCAGGGATGCAAATCCTTGATACCTCAAGATCTGTGGACCTCACAGGATCATCTCAGGATCTGTGGACCCCACAGGATCCCCACCTTCCCTCCTCATAATCCTAGATTCTTCCACATCTTCTTCTTCTACTATTCTTTCTTCTTTTGCTCGAGGGCGAGCAATATTCTATGTTTGGTGTGGTAAAAGCATAGTTTTTTGTTTTTTCATAACCATTGATGGCACCTAAGGCCAGAGAAACCTCTAGAAAGAGGAAAGGGAAGACAAAAGCTTCCATCAAGGGTCTATAGCTCAGTGGTAGGACATTTGACTGCAAATCAAGAGATCCATGAGATACCTCAGGGGATACATTTTCCTCCACATAATTATTGGGAGCAACTAAGGATAGGAGCACCAAGAGAACTCCATCATCCTCCATGAAATTAGAGAAGATCAAAGAGCAATGAAGGAGGAGCAACAAAGACAAGGAAGAGACATAGAAGAGCTCAAGGACATCATTGGTTCCTCAAGAAGGAAACGCCACCATCACTAAGGTGGACTCATTCCTTGTTCTTAAATTTTCTGTTTTTCATTTTCTTATGTTAAATGTTTATCTATGTTTGTG
>NC_029785.2:118495681-118498390 GCF_000816755.2 Arachis ipaensis | reverse complement strand
TGTTAAATATGTTGGCTCTTGAAAGAATGATGACAAAGAGACATGTTATTTGATAATCTAAAAAATCATAAAAATGATTCTTGAAGCAATAAAAAGCAGTGAATACAAAGCTTGCAGAAAAAAAAATGGCGAAAAAAAAATAGAAAAAGAAAAGCAAGCAGAAAAAGCCAAAAGCTCTTAAAACCAAAAGGCAAGAGCAAAAAGCCAATAGCCCTTAAAACCAAAAGGCAAGAGCAAAAAGCCAATAGCCCTTAAAACCAAAAGGCAAGGGTAATAAGAAGGATCCCAAGGCTTTGAGCATCAGTGGATAGGAGGGCCTAAAGGAATAAAATCCTGGCCTAAGCGGCTAAACCAAGCTGTCCCTAACCATGTGCTTGTAGCGTGAACGTGTCAAGTGAAAACTTGAGACTGAGCGGTTAAAGTCAAGGTCCAAAGCAAAAGAAGAGTGTGCTTAAGAACCCTGGACACCTCTAATTGGGGACTTTAGCAAATCTGAGTCACAATCTGAAAAGGTTCACCCAATTATGTGTCTGTGGCATTTATATATCCGGTGGTAATACTGGAAAACAAAGTGTTTAGGGCCACGGCCAAGACTCATAAAGTAGCTGTGTTCAAGAATCAACATACTGAACTAGGAGAATCAATAACACTATCTGAACTCTGAGTTCCTATAGATGCCAATCATTCTGAACCTCAATGGAAAAGTGAGATGCCAAAACTATTCAAGAGGCAAAAAGCTACAAGTCCCGCTCATCTGATTGGAGCTATGTTTCATTGATAGTTTGAAATTTATAGTATATTCTCTTCTTTTTATCCTATTTGATTTTCAGTTGCTTGGGGACAAGCAACAATTTAAGTTTGGTGTTGTGATGAGCGGATAATTTATACGCTTTTTGGCATTGTTTTTAGTATGTTTTTAGTAGGATCTAGTTACTTTTAGGGATGTTTTTATTAGTTTTTATGTTAAATTCACATTTCTGGACTTTACTATGATTTTGTGTATTTTTCTGTGATTTCATGTATTTTCTGACTGAAATTGAGGGACTTGAGCAAAAATCAGATTCAGAGGTTGAAGAAGGACTGCTGATGCTGTTGGATTCTGACCTCTCTGCACTCAAAGTGGATTTTCTGGAGCTACAGAACTCAAAATGGCGCGCTTCCGATTGCGTTGGAAAATAGACATCTAGGGCTTTCCATCAATATATAATAGTCCATACTTTGGCCGAGTTTAGACGATGCAAAAGGGCGTTGAACGCCAGTTCTATGCTGCAGTTTGGAGTTAAACGCCAGAAACACGTCACGAACCAGAGTTGAACGTCAGAAACACGTTACAAACTGGCGTTCAACTCCAAGAATGACCTCTCCACGTGTAAACTTCAAGCTCAGCCCAAGCACACACCAAGTGGGCCTTGGAAGTGGATTTATGCATCAATTACTTACTTCTGTAAACCCTAGTGACTAGTTTAGTATATATAGGACTTTTTACTATTGTATTAGACATCTTAGGATTTTTAGTTCATCTTTGAATCATATTGATCACGTTTGGGGGCTGGCCTCTCAGCCATGCCTGAACTTTCATCACTTATGTATTTTCAACGATAGAGTTTTTACACTCCATAGATTAAGGTGTGGAGCTCTGCTGTTCCTCATGATTTAATGCAAAGTACTACTGTTTTCTATTCAATTCAACTTATTCTGCTTCTAAGATATCCATTCGCACCCAAGAACATGATGAATGTGATGATTATGTGACGCTCATCATCATTCTCACTTATGAACGCGTGCTTGACAAACACTTCCGTTCTACATGCAACAAGCTAGAATGAATATATCTTAGATATCTAATACAGGGGATCGAGTCCGAGTTATTAGTATCTTCGTGGTATAAGTTAGAACCCATGGATGGCCATTCCTGAGATCCGGAAAGTATAAACCTTGTCTGTGGTATTCCGAGTAGGATCTGGGAAGGGATGGCTGTGACGAACTTCAAACTTGCGAGTGCTGGGTGTAGTGACAGACGCAAAAGGATAGTAAATCCTATTCCAGTATGATCGAGAACCTCCAGATGATTAGCCATGCTGTGACAGAGCATTTGGACCATTTTCACAGAGAGGATGGGATGTAGCCATTGACAACGGTGATGCCCTTACAAAAAGCTTACCATGGAGAGGAGTAGGATTGATTGGATGCAGACAGCAGGAAAGCAGAGGTTCAGAGGAACGAAAGCATCTCTATACGCTTATCTGAAATTCTCACCAATGAATTACATAAGTATTTCTATCTTTGTTTTCTGTTTATTTATTATTATTTTTGAAAACTCCATAACTATTTGATATCCGCCTGACTGAGATTTACAAGATGACCATAGCTTGCTTCATACCAACAATCTCCGTGGGATCGACCCTTACTCACGTAAGGTTTTATTACTTGGACGACCCAGTGCACTTGCTGGTTAGTTGTGGATGGAGGAAGGAAGTTAATTCATTTTGGAGGAAAATATTTCATTTCAATTTTGATCAGAGAGTATCATATGACACATTTCGGTTGTTAACTTAGTAATATAAATATAGTTATATTTTAATTTTAATTTCAATTTTAATTGTAATTAGAAAATGTCATGTTGTACACTTGATTGTTAAATTTGTAATTAGTCATTAATAGTGATATATATATATATATATATAAGAGATAGAGTGGATGAATAAAATG
>NC_029785.2:118491667-118495675 GCF_000816755.2 Arachis ipaensis | reverse complement strand
GAGTGGTTGAAAAAAATGAGAGAAATAGAAAAAAAAAAGAGAGAGAGGAGGAAGAGTGAACTCTTTAATTTTGAAAGAAAATATTTGATTTTGTAACACCCTACCACCTAAAGGTTTATGTTTAAGCTGTAAAACAGAGGTGGTGTGGTATTGCGACCTATATGTAATATTGAAAAGGATGCAGTATACGAGGAGTCTTGAAAACGGGTAAAGCAAAAACGCGAAATAAAAAGCGGAATACTCCAGAAATAAGATTACTTGGGTGCGAAGAAAAACTAAAGTTCATAAGTATAATTAAACAGAAAGTAGGAATAGAGGGTTAAAAGTACAAAATTACAAGCTCCTAACTCAGCCTGCGAAGCTAAGACTGGCCGGAGAATATTTACATATATATGTATATAACCCAAAGTTCAAAATACATTTATAAAACCCTAGTTCTCCATAAACCTCTAAGAGGTACAAAATAAAACAAGTTGCTCGGAGAGTTAAGTACAAAAGATTATATAAAAAAAACTATACACCAAACTAAAATCCCAAAAACCAGTTCGCTGCAGAACTCTAAACGTCTAGCGAAGTGCCTCTCGACCTGCATTTGAAAAATAAAAACATTGTATGGAATGAGAACCGGGGGTTATCAGTATGGTAAAGGTGCCACGCACATAAGATATAAGGTCCTGGGAATGGCAGCGGCAATCCTAGAACGCCGACACTCAGATTATAAAGCTTAAACTACTAAAACAGAAACCATAAACGGGTGGTCTTCTAAGATTCTAACTTAACCAAACCTTAAACTACATTAAACTTCCTAACTTCCCCGCCTTTCCTCCAATCCTCCAACACCAGTGATACCGCACAGACAAACAATCAAACAAGGGCAAACACAGCTAGTATACAAGTATTGCAATTAGCAAAATAGCAATTAACATAATAATTCACTTACGCAATCTCAATTAATGCACAAACAAGCAAAGCAAACAATATGCACATGATGTATGCCTGCCCTATGGCTGATGAGTCTCATCTGTTGGTTGTCAAGCCAACCCGACAAGTCCGGCTACTAAACCCTGGACTGTCCCCCATCGCGTATCCCCATGAGTCTATGCATAGCTTTTTCTCTTATCATTTATAATTCATACATATATATATAACTTTACTCAATGGGGGTTAACCTTCCCGGGAATTTCTAAGTGCCCGGTCACCTTTACCACGCAGGGTCAACAGAGTATCGAGTCTCAACCTGGAACACGTGGTGGCAAGCCACGGTACTTTACCCAAGGAAACTCGTATCTTAGATAATTGAGTGCATACGCCAATAATCAATCATAATCATTTGTAAACATAGCATATTCATATCATTAGAGTCATAGCACCATATGCACTCCAAGAATTTACATTTCCATCTATAATTCATCAATTTCCAACCTTACTTCACCCCCAAGTTACCTCTATTTCCTAACTTCATCTTATTACTAGGCTTACCAATAAGATTTAGGGTTAAAAGAATGAAAATAGAGGTTTAAAAGTTTGAAATTAGACTTAAAAACACAAAATCTATATTTGATGAAACAGGGGCCACGCGTACGCGTGGGCGTGCATTTTACAATGCTCGCGTACGCAAGCACCTTGCTTGCATATGCGAGATACCCAACCTGAATAGGTTGGTCGCGTCGCGTGCAGGTGGTCGCATATGCAACCCCTTGAAATTCACTGCTCGCGTACGCAAGCACCCTACTCGCGTACGTAAGATGCCCAACTCGAATGGGTTGGTCGCGTCGCGTGCAGAGGTTGCATACACAAGCTATGTAGAACAGCAAAAATGCTAAATGTTGCAGAATTTTCAGATTTTCCCTCCAAACTTTCGATGCGCATAACTTTTTGGTTTTAAAACATTTTTTATCCGTTCTTAGAAGGACATAAATTTCACGGACCCAAATTTCATTTGAATTAAGTTTGAAACATTTTAGGGGCCCGGAGGCAGAGTTATAGCTCGCCAAAGTTCGGTCAAAATTCAATTTTTCACAAACACCTCAAACCTCAATTTTCATTACAAACCAAACTCAAATCCAAACTTCTATACCTATATTCAGCACAATAACATGTCATAGCATATCAATACAACACTACAGTCCACTCATCATACTACAATCAATCATGCTTCAATTTTTACCCAATTTCACACCTAAAGTTTCTCGCTTCCATCAACAAAGTCATCAACATTCCATTATATATACATAATCAATGACATCAACTTGTCAAACAGTATTCAATCACCATATGGCATTATATTTCTACTATAACCATAATCACCAACACATTCTCAACTTATATCATCAGTCAATATCACAAAATACTAAACATTCACATACTTAATCATTCCAACCTATCCTAAGGTCCTTTAGCCTAAGTTTTCACAAGACATTATATATTAAATATGTGAAACCTAAACCATACCTTGGCCGATTTTCACTTATTACCCAAGGCAACCCTCTAGGCAAAAAGTAAGCCCTCAACACCACAATTCAGCTCTAGCACCAACCAAGCTTTCACTTAAGCTTCCAACACATCCAATGGCTTCATGTCACATATACATACACACCTAACACATTTTTCACATATCCATATCCAAAATTCAATACCCACACACTAAATCAATGAATTTACTATGGTTGAGAACTCTTACCGTACCCACAGACCAAACGAACCAAGCCCAACAAACCCCGCAAGCTAAATCGAACCTAGAGTACCAAAATCAACAAATCTCAACATGGATACTCATAAATTTCAAAATTCAAGGGGATAGAGAAATTGGAGTGAGATTGAAGCTTACCTATGAAATTGTTACGATAGATTCGTAGAGCTCGACGCGATAGTCTCGTGGCCGCAAATGGTGCGGCAATCGGAGCTCGGAGTGAAGAGATATGGAGGTTTGAAATCAAAGCAAGGGTTTTGGAACCTTCCCTTTCTCACCCGTACGTTGCTTCAACATTCTTGGCTGAATGGAGAAGAAGAGTGTTTCTTCTTTTAAGTGTATGACTAATTGGGTTGGGCCTTGGACCCATTTTGGGCCCGGTTTGTCCGGTTCGGCTCGTTTGGCCTAATCTTGGGCCAAATTCTTTGAACTTGGTATCAAAATTCTTATTTAAATTAGCTCTATCCTATTTTACTATGAAATTCACATTTTTTTTTCTTTTATTAAATATTAATCTATTGGTTAATTATTCACTTATTTTACAGGATTTACAGATTTTAATTGCAATGAGAGAGTGACATGTAGCACATTTTGGTTGTAAAATTAGTAATATATAATAGATATAGCTATATTTTAATTTTAATTTTAATTTAATTTTAACTACAATTAAAGAATAATGTCATGTTGCACACTTTAATTGTTAAACTTGTAATTAGTCATTGATAATGATATATAAGAGATAGAGTAAACGAAAAAATGAAAGAGATAGAGAAAGGAAGAGAGAAGAGAAGAGAGTTCTGAGAGAGAGGAGGAGGAGGAGGAGGAGGAGGAAGAGGAAGAAAGAGCTCTTTAATTTTTGAATAAACTACCATTTCTATCCATGAAAGTTGAAGACACTGACATATCTATCCATAGAAGACGAAAATTACCATTTGTACCCATAAAAAATGACTTTTGCAAGCAAAATTATCTAAACCCTAAAAAATTAAATAAAAATCTTAAACTATCCTCTCTCTCACAATGTTCTCAGCTACTCCAATCCCAAATTCTGCCATAAGAAGGGTAGTTTAGGAATTTTATTTAATTTTTTAGAGTTTGGATAATTTTGCTTGCAAAAGTAATTTTTTATGGGTATAAATGGTAATTTTCGTCTTCTATATGGGTAGATATATAAGCATTTTTAAATTTAATGGGTAGAAAATAGTAGTTTACTCTTAATTTTTTAAAAAAAATATTTAATTTCAATTGCAATGAATGAGTGACAAGTGGCACATTTTGATTATAATAAAATTAATAATATATGATGAATGATGGTTTAT
>NC_029785.2:118488139-118491164 GCF_000816755.2 Arachis ipaensis | reverse complement strand
CCATATTACGAAAGTCATAATAATATTATTAATCATTAATGGTTTATCAGTGGCTAAGAGAAGGGGGAGGGGTTGAATTTTAGCCCCTTTTTCGCTTGATAACACTTGCTGTCCTTTCAGAGCACTTGAGGATATATTTCTTATTTTTGTCTCGTGCCTAGTCAAGAGACTTTTTCTTTTTGTCTCGTAACCAGCCAAGAGATATTTTTCAGTTTTGTCTCCTACGCAGCAGAAAACAGAAATGTAGTAGAAGAGAGAGAAAATCACACCAAGGTGTATCTTGGTTCAGCTGCTAAGTGCACTGCAGCCTATATCCAGTCTCCATCACAACAATGATGGAATTTCACTATAATCATCATGATTACATACACCAATTCTCCCTATGAACTACCCTTCCTATCCGGGACAAGTCCAGAATCTAATCCCCAATCCTGAACTTGACTTGGTCACTGCCAAGCTCTCAACTGCCAAGTGCTAACCCAACTTGCAAGGAAATTCCCACAGAATCATGAAACACAACACAGATGTACAAAAGATCTCTAAGGACATCTATGGCTTTTTCTTTTAATTTTGCACTCTCTGTCTTTTTCCGCTCTATGGCTTTTTCATACAAACCTCACTGTTTGCCTTTTTTCCATGAGACTCAAGACAGACAAAATTAAACAGAAAAATACAAAATAGAAAATATTGAAGGAGAAGAACTTCTGTTAGCTTAGGTAGCTATGAGAACTCTGTGCTTTGCACTCTTAACTCCTTATTTCAAACCCTAGTTGTTCTCCCTTATTTATAGAAGGGGAAGCCTCCAAGATTGAAGTTCTTGAACCGAGCCAACTTCTTCTTCTTCATGCAAACCGGTTCGGCCAGAGAGAGAGGAGAGATAATCGAATGTAAAACCCAACATGCAACACCTCTGTGTCTTCCCTTCACACCAAGCTTCACCAATCCGAGACATCCATCTTGACTTGCACTCCAAGAAGGATTTCTAGCCCTTGATGAGTTCTTGATGATGACAGCTTCTTCTGCTCTAACTTCTGCCTCATCCTCCACGTAGCTACAGTAGCTACCTCCTGTGGAAGTTGATCAAAAGCTGAGACAAGCCATCCTTCCAAGGATCTTCTTCCTCTGACTGAATGGATCTCTTCCATTTTCAGGTATGGAGAGCTTGAGCTTACTTCACCATTTCTTACCCATTTTGGCAAAGATCTCAGCCACTTCATACTTCATATTTTTTTTTTCTTGGTGCCATCATCATAATGGATTCTAGCTTGTTTCTAACTTTCTCTTCTTTATTTTGATATCTTGCAAAAGCTTCCATGCTTTCTCTGTGAAGTGACCGAATGCAAGAAGAGCGATGAGAGAGAAGAGTGAAAACTTTTAATGGATTTGAATGAAGAAATCAAAATGAATTAATTTACTTCCCTTTTTGCTTTAGGTAACGTGTAGTACTAATGATAGCAATCAAATCAATTGCTAATTTCTCTCTCATGGTTCCAATGCAATTAAAGCAAGTTTAATAACTTTGAAATCCACCATAAGAAGAGAGTGGGATCGGTGGAAGCATGCAAGGTTCCCTTTTTCTCATTTTTCAATTTGGATTATGCTAGTGGATTTTTTCTTCAAAATGATTTGGGCTAATAATAGTTAAGTTTGGCCCAACAAGTATAATAACAATTCAGCCACAATACTTTAAACACTTTTAAACAAAGACTGAATATTTGATTTACATTTGGGCTTGCAAATTTTTCTTTTCTTTTAGCCCAACATAGAATCTGCAAGTAATTAAAATTATTAATTAGCAAATTGGAAATTAAGGCTCAAATTAATAATTTTACAATTAATTCAATTAATAATGTTTGATCATCACTAATTTTAATGTGAAGTTTTCCAAACTTATCAATAAATTTTTATTGACTAATGTGAAACTATCAAAGTCTAAAACGAATTAATTCTAAAAAGTTAGTTATTGAATTGCTAAAATACTTTTATGAATATTATTATAATAAATAATTAAATTTTCATATAAAATATCTTTAAACCCACAAATACTTATGATTCATGTATACTTTTTTTTATAGTTATTACAGCAAGTTTTCGACCTCAATAAAGTGAAGAGAATTTCATTATGAGTAGTAGAATAAAACAATAAAACATATATAACACATATTTTATTAGATTTTTATTTTTCACCTACTCTATTATACACTCTAAAACACTAAATATTAACTACATATGATCCTTTTAGCATGAATTAGAATTTTATTATTATTCCCATATCCTTATTCACTTCTGATGCATGTATACTATATATACACATTTATTGAGTCAAAAAAAGAAAATATAAAACAAAAATTCATCAAATTCTTGATTATTATTCTCATTTTTCATAGTAATGTCTCAGCAAAATGATTGCTTATCCAAAATTAAAAGATGATTCAAACCATAACAACCATCCCGGTGCCCCAGCTTCCATATTTTAGATCCGTTGGGATCAAGAGGGGTAAATTGAATATCTTATATTAAAGTTAGGATAATGTTGATTTGAAACTATATAGTGTACTACAAATTTGGTAGCATAATAATAAATTAAAAGAGGATTGAGTTTTTCTAGCTAGTTCTACTTCTAAGACCATATAAATAAAATATGGACCACTAGGTAGCAACTCAAAAAACCTTTTGATATGCTGTTCTTTTAAGAACTCAAATCGCTGCAACAACTGAGTCTCCTTTAATTTGTATCTTGGATCGTGTGACTGCTTACAAGTTCAGTCTGTGCTTCTAAATTGTATGGTACTTCGTTTTCATGCTCAGAAGAAACTGCACATTCGATATAAAAATATTTTTCCTTTTTTTTTCATTTTCTACATATGATGTATTTGTTTGTTGAGAGATTGTTAGCAATTAGCATCCATCAGTTTCATTTCCGTGCTTCCTGTATTCATTGTCTTGTTAACAGAGTTAAATAACTTTGACTTTACATATAATGAATGTTACACCACTAATAAAATTTATTATTTTTAGTTAATTC
>NC_029785.2:118479542-118488041 GCF_000816755.2 Arachis ipaensis | reverse complement strand
TAAAATGTATGGACCCTTATTATTTCTGTTAAACTATACTGCTTCACTCGTTATGAACCTTATTAAGATTAATGCAATGAACTTAAAGATCTTTAACTAACATAAAAAATGAAGCTTGTTAAGACTAATGCAATGGAACTTGTTTGTTGATTATTCCAAAGTTATAGTGGCCAAAAATAGCCTACTTAAATCTTTGTAGTAAGTAGGGATGACAATAAAAATCTATGGAAGCATAACCTCTCTCTAATCCTATTTCCATTAAGAAAAACGTCTCTTTGCTCCTTTAGTTTTTGTCATATATTTCTATTTACGAGTTTCTGTGGGGAGACAAATTTCTAGAATATCCATGAATATTAATTGAAAAAATAAAAAAATTCAAAAAATAATATAAAAATAAACATAATCCTTTTAACATAAAAATTATATTTTTTTTATCTTTTATCGATGTAGTCATACTCTTTTTTCTTTTTTGATTATATGATAATTGTTCTTACTCAAATTTATTTTTTTAATTGTTTTCTCCTTAGAAAATCAATTAGAAAATCAAATTGAGATATAATGAAAATTGAACCATGAGAATTGAGATTTTGAAAAAAAAGTAGGATTCGAATAAAAAATTGATGATGTTTTTGAATTGATTTTCTCATATTTATCTATTTAAGAAAATAATAATAATTAACAAAACTAATAACTAGAATTCTAATTTGACTCTATGAATTCCTCAGTTTGTCCTATTTTTTTATAGGGACAAGTTCCACTAGCTCCTTTTTCTAAAATTCATCAACTTTTTGCTCAAACAGGAGCGAGAGATCTTATGATAAAAATTCAAGAATTTGTCTTTAACAATTGAAAATTTTACTTTGATCTAGTGTATTGTGAAACTAATAGTGTTATTGATTGGATGGCTAAGCGGAAAATTCGAGAGTCATTTGATTATGCTAAATGAATGTTTTGGGAGGATGAACTCGATGAAATCATTGAAGTAGAAACAGATGTTATTTAGTAGACTAATTTTCTATTTCTTCCAACATTGCGTACTTGCATACCTCCTTTCTTTTTCTTTTTTTTTTTTTTTGTCTTTGTTTCCTTTCTCAAGTAAAAAAAAATCCTGCTAACACCCATTTTAATGGTTTTGTTTTGCTATATATCTAGTAGTAAGTTATAAAATGATCTATCCACAAATGAGTTACTGATAATTAATTATTTCAGTGAAGGTATATAGATGTATAACTGAAAATTAAGGACTCAACTTCAAATCAAATGATTCTAAAAGCATTTTTGCCTCATTATTCAATTTTAAATTTTCCATTCTTCTTTTCTTCTCATTTGATTATATATTTGTCTTTGATTTACTTACATCTCATATATAATAATTTATATACATTTATCGAATTTGAAACCACTTGTTTATATAGTAGAGTTTTTATGATAATATCATCCAAATACTTTAATTTCAATAGAATTTTTATTAAAGTGTTTTTGATAAATCCTAAACTTTAAACTTTTTGAACGGTGCTATAGACCCACTCTGAACTTTACACTTAATAAGCATTAGGTAGGGATATTATTTATTTAGGTTATTCTAGTACGGTGATTTTGATAGTTATGGTATTTTAAAAAGTATTACTAAAATTAAAATAATATTTTTTTATTGTTAAATAATACTTTTTAAAGAATGATATTTAAAAAAATATTATCAAAATATAAAAATATATAATTTTAATTTTAACAACACTTACATAATCACCATAATATAATCATATTAGAATATATTTTTTTAGATAGCAAAAATAATTATACTGGTAGAGAAATATTTTAGTAGCAACAAACATATATGATTCTAGTCACCAAAAAAAACATATATAATTCTATCTACATTAACTACTGTGTATATGCCTATTTATGTGGCCAGTGAAATTTGTCATCCTAAATCTGTAGAATGTTTCTGATTCTTCATATCATTTAGAAAGAATAAGATTGATAAATTTTATCTGAGGGAAATATTGTCAGATAATAAATTAGAATACTTATCTCTAACAAAAGAAATCGATTGCAAAATGTGTATATACACTAACAACAAAAGAAAACAATTGTAAAATGTGTATATACACACCAACAACAAAAGAAATCAATTGTAGAATGTGTATATAGACTAACAGTTGTATGTATATTTGCTATTATCACCATTGGCTTATCAGACATCATCCAATAAATCAATAGAATTTATTTTTAAATAAAAGATGATTTATATAGTTTGTAGTCAATAATTTTTATATGAATAGTGATGTTAATAAAACCTAATAAAAAAATAGGAATACAGGTGAAGAATTGATTATTCTAGAAGCATTCAGACATGCACTAGAATAAGTATATCCGAGTAACCTTAGTTCTACTAAAATTTGGGTACATACAAGTACTGAGTACAAGTTAAAAAATTTTGATAAATATGCATGTATGTATTAAATAACAAAATAAGTTCGAGATAAAAAATTTAATTAATTATTTGAGTTGTAGAGATAAGATCACAACACAAGTTGAAACTATATTGTTACAATTATTCAACATATATATGTATAGCAAATGCTATACTTACAAACACATATTCATTCACTTCTGAAGTGTCAGATTGTGTGAAAAACATTGATAAATATAGGTTATGATGATGTTTAACTTCATGAACTAGTGCTGCTATATACCTTTATGATCTTGTTGGTTACTCTTCATCTATCTTAGCTTCATGAACTAGTGCTACTACGTACCTTTATGATCTTCCTGGTTACTCTCATTGTTGTTGTTATCTGAATCAAGAAGCTTAGAACTAAATGGCATTGGAATACGCCTGATAGTAGCAGCAGCTGAGTTATTATCATTATTATTATTACTATTGATTGAGTGAAGAAGAGAAGATGATGGAATAAAGGGATGAGGCATCACTTGAGAACTCAAGATCTGAATATGGTTGAATTGCCTTAATGCATCACTATTATTTTCCACCATTGTTGTTGTTGTTGATGATGACGAATTAGCTAAAAATGGAGCATAATAGGGAGTGAAAGTTGATGGTGTTGTTGCAGAAGAAGATGAAAATTGAGGCACGCCATTAGAAGAATGGGGATCCAATAACTGTTGTGAAGGAAACAATAATGCATGGCTTCCAAATTGTGAAGATGAGGAGGATGATGATAAAGTTAATCCTGAAGGAGAATTATATCCCATAGCATTGTTAAGCAACAACAATCCGTCTTGATTTTCATCAACATGTTGATTTGTTTTGATCCATTTTCCTTTCTCAGATATCACACCAGCTGGATGAGTAATAGTATCAGATTCTTTACCTTTTAGGCTAATTGAAGAAGAATCCAGATCCCAAAACCTTGTGGAATTGGCATCATAGAAGCCGCCAAGGGAGAATTGATGATGATGAGAAAGGGGAATTAGGGTTTGGTGATGGTGAAATTGAGCAAAACCGGGAGGGATTTGAAGGGGCGGTAGCTTATCAATGTCGAGTTTGGTGGCTTGAAGCAACCAATCAATGACCTTGCTGGGTTGACCCAGGCCGAGTCGGTCTTGGAGATCATACAACTGAATGGCGGTGGGAACGGAGAGCCGAATTCTCCGGTCCCTTAGACCTCTAATGGTGCAAACCTTGCTGTGCCTGTCTTTCCCTCCCAAAGACCGCGAAACTCGAACGATTCTTGGATTCCTGAACGCTGTCCACTGTCTTGAAGAGCTAGTGCCTCCACCGCCCTCGTCTTCTTGCTTCGCTTCATAGCTGCTTTTGCTTGAACTCATCTAGTCTTCTTGCTCATATCTTGGAGTAAGACTAAAAGATTCTGAAAAAACAAAAACTTAATCATTTCAACTGTGTTTGGGAAACAAATAATTCTGTTGTCTCTCAATTTCATAATTATGTTGTGAAACCAAATCTAGAAAACATTTTTTTTTTCCTTCCAATTTTTGCAGAAAAAATAGGATTGTTTTCAGTGAAAAGAGTAGAAGCATTTACCTACCATATACAAGCTAAGAGTAATTAAAAACTTACATAGAGAGAAAGAGAGAAGAAGAAGAAGAAGAAGAAGAATCTGAGGAGAATTATTTGACAAAAGTTGAAAGCTTTTCATTCACCATAGGGAAGAAGAAGAAGAAGAGGAGGAGCAGGAGGAGGAGACAGCACAAGTTGAAGTATGCAATGTATCCTAAAAAAGGCTTCTCCTTTTTGTCTCCTCCAAAATGAGGTAGCTAGCTGCTCATCTTGAGTAGTGTGTTAGTTAAGGCAGATGCTGGCTTCAAGTCCTTTAGCCTTTCATTCAACTTTCTTTTTTTTTTTCTTTACCTGCACAAGGGAATAATTTACCTCTGAATTGATGGGAACTTTGCTAAAGTAAGGTTGTAGATCTCATAGNCAAATATAGGAGTAATGTTATAATTTATTACAAGTGATATTATCCGCTTTCTAAAACAAAAAGGTTACATCATTACATTTTTACATAATATTACATTTTGATCTTCTATTTTAAAAAATACATATTAATTTTTCTTTTCATTGAAATTAAAATATATTTAGGATTTTCACTCTATATCCTTTCAAATTCACGTATACCTTCTCCTCCTCCTTCGTGCACGCAGATTCTTCTTCTATTTCTCCTCCTCCTCCTTCTCTTCTTCTTCTATATCTTCTCCTCTTTCGTTATCATCATCACCAACATTTTGTTAATAGATTATTTTTTCAATCGAATTGAATAAAATGTAATTGCTAAATTGAATTGAATGGGCGCGGGTGTTTTAAATTTGAATTGAATTGTAATCTCTAAATTGTAGATAGAGGTGTTTCGAATTTGATTTTATATAATGATTATGTTTCGTTCATTTAGAACTATACGATTGTTTCACCATGAGTACGTGTTCGGTTTATTATGCAGAAAGCTGTTTGAATTTGATTTTATATAATAGATTATATTTTGTTCATTCAGTACTATACAATTGTTTCACCATGAGTACGTGTTCGGTTCATTATGCAGAAAGCTGTTTGAATTTGATTTTTATATAATGGATTATGTTTCGTTCATTCAGTACTATACAATTGTTTTATCATGAGCACTGTTCAATTCATTATGCAGATAGAAAGCTGTTCGAATTTGAATTTATATAATGGATAATGTTCCATTCATTTAGTACTATACAATTGTTTCATCATAATAACATGTTCGGTTCATTTCTGTTCTGCACAATTCAAAACTCTTCCTCCTCACCTTCTACTACTTCTTCACCAGGGAAAGAAGGAGGAAAAGACATAAAAATACAGCAGCAACAATAACAAAAAAATGACCATAAGGAGAAAACACGTGAAGAAAAAGAAACACGAAAAAGAAGGAGGAGAATGAGGAGGAGGAACGCGAAGAAGAAGATGCTCCGTGCGTAAACGAGCATGAGAAGAAGCGCAGGAGAAGAAGAAGTGCGGGGAAGAAGATAAGAAGAAGAAGAAAAGAAGCGTGAAGAAAGAAAAAATTAAAGCGAAAAAAGCATGTAACCTAAAATTACTTAGGTGAACTTGGATGCCAAAATTACTTGGACGTGGAGAATATCTGTTATAAATAAGAGACATATAAATTTTTTTTACTGAATTCAAACCAACGTTAAAGAGACCTACATATTTTTAATTTATAATGGTTAACTACTTATTTGTATTTTAATTTGGTGAAATATTTATTTATTTTTATAATAAAGATTAGACATTATTTTTTTTTGAACTTTTGTTTAAATCACAGTTGCTCTTAGGACGAATTTAAGTTTTCTTTTCAAGTTTCTATCATCCATGGCGATTTATTTGAATTTTTTCTTTCATCCATGGCAATTTATGATTTAGATATCACTGACTCACTGTGATTTATCTATAATAAAGAGAAATATTTAACAAATAAGTTATTTTTTTAATCAAATTTTATCAAATTTTTTTTATGTCTGTCCTTTTTTTCTTTTTTTTTTCTTCAATTGAAATTTTTAATTATCAATTCTTAAACTATTAAACTAACTTAAATTAAATTTAATTGTGAAAATAACTTAATCCTATGACATAACCAATAAAAATAGGACACAAAGGCTAATGAATTATAACTCAAATGGTATAGTATTTTTATACTCATCTAAAAGATCGCAGATTCGAATTTTTTTAATTTTTATAAAAAAAAAAGGACACAAAAATAAATAATATTAAATTAGAGGATAGAATTATAATAGTGAAAATCCTATACATTATTAATTATTAATACCGGCGATCTTACCGACATTTAATTAGTTTAATTTTATATTTTAGTTTTGGAATTTACAGATAGTAAATTAGTAATAAATTTTAATGATCTTTTAATATTTTTTTTATTAATAAAATTTTGGTCGACACACTTTTATCGACACTCGGACTCTCTTTAAAAATGATTATTGTTACCTTGACTATCTACGATGCTAAACATTTTTGCAATTTATCTAATTATAACAAGAATTTAATTTTCATATATTACCAGTATAAAAAACTTTTACACAAATACTCAATCATATTTTTCACACTAACAAAATAACTAATTTTTAAATCTATTCCTTAAAAAAACCCTAAATGCATGAATAATGATCTAATTTTTTTAGACTATCAATGTATAAAATTAAACTCTTAAAACAATTTGGTGTCCTTGTGAAAAACGTCAACCAAGTTGAACAACATAACTTCTTCGTTCTACATTTTATGCCACATGCTGAACAATACTTGCTTCAACGTTAATAATATTAACTCTTTCAAACACAATTAATAGTTGCAGATAGCTTCAAATTTTGGGCTGGTGACTGCCGGCACAAAATGACAAAAATTAAAAGAAATAATTAAGGAGAGAAGAAAAAGTTACCTCCAATCCATCGCTCACATAAGGGGTAAAAAAAACCAATTTAAA
Source organism: Arachis ipaensis (assembly GCF_000816755.2). Classification (NCBI taxonomy): domain Eukaryota; kingdom Viridiplantae; phylum Streptophyta; class Magnoliopsida; order Fabales; family Fabaceae; genus Arachis; species Arachis ipaensis. Next base: position 118,481,109 of record NC_029785.2, on the reverse strand, counting down.
TTGGTAAAATAATTAACTCACTTCTCTTAAATAAGTATTTGACAATTTGAATTCTGTTTTATATATGTAATAATCCATTAGTTAATAATAAATTCTAAATAAAATTTAGATCCATAATAAATTAATTTTTTGATCTGCCAAACTAAAAAATACTCTAAAAAAATTACAAGGAATTAAAAACAAAGATTTTCTCCGTCTTGAAAAAAGCGACACATTTTTTTCCTATAGTGCTAAAAAAGAAAAGAATTATAGTTATTGATATAAAATTAATTTTCTTGCAATTATAACTTATACTAAATAATATACTTTATCTCATTCGAATATATATATATATATTAGAAACTTAGTAAATTTATAGTTCTACATATCTAAATAGAATTTATACTTAAATTAAATAAGAAGGGATGAAATTTATATAATTAGATTAATTATCAATATACACAACGACAGTTTAATTAAACATATTTTTATATTTCAATTAATAAGATTTAATTTTTGACAAACTTAAACAAAAGTAAAAATATAATCTTTTACTATATGAGTTATACAAATTATGAAAATATTTGATAAAAAAAAATTTAACCAAAATCAGTCAGAATTTATTTTATTTAATATTTATACTAAATAAAATAAATTTTAACTGTTTTTTTTCATCTCTTTAATGTTACTGTACAAATTAATCTCAAATTGATATATATAAGAATATCCAATGTTAATATTGTTGGTGATGGTGATTACTTTGGCAATTGCAGTTGCAGAAAGCTAAGTGGGTGTGTAAATTAAAGAATAGGAGGAGTATTATTATTGAGGGAAGAAACTGAAGTAAAGCTATAATTAATCACACAAAATTGATCACAACTCATCTTTGAAAAGTTGGTGCGATGAATTGACGCAATCAAATTGCAATTGGAGTGCTGTGATCTGATGAATTTGGATTAGATAACAGATCAGAATAGAATAGGTATAGCAGCAGCGCTCTCTATCTCTATAATAATCTATATATATAGATGAGGGACCAAACCAACTTAGTAGGCTCTTAGAAAGTATCCACTCAAAACTTTCATAGGGACCACCGTTCATTTATAAAAAATTATAATGTTTATCGTTTATTTTTTTATTTTTAAATCATTTAGGAGCTATTTTATTGATAACATCTTTTATAAAAATTTTTGTTAATGGCTGAAACTTTTAAATAACAAATTAATATTTAACCCTAATATTAAAATAAGATATTGATTCAAAGTGTTAACTAGCTAATATTGATAAAAAAAATATTGATCTTAATATTTTTTTAGTAATAATAATCTTTTGATTATCCTATCCATTCATATTCTCCTCAATGTTATATTTGGACATATCTGCCCAAAAACATGTATATTAATCTATTAATATCTAGTAATAATTCAATTGAAGAATTAATATTGTTGTTGAGTCTAGCTAGCTATAGTTAACTTTTCTACATACCTTACTTTAGTTTGAATCTCATATATATTCGGCTCTCATTCTCATATCTATTTAATATGATTGATTTAAGAATATTCTTATAATTAATTTCCCAATATTGTTA